>NC_063448.1:52728579-52856100 GCF_020379485.1 Brassica napus | reverse complement strand
TCCACCCAACCCTTATAAGGTCCACAGCTGATTGACGCATCTTTATATATTACTTAGTATTCCTCCAATACCTGATTTCCGTGTTTTTATCGTTTTTAAAACTCGTTTTGGGGCAATTAAATGGTCGGTTTAATTAATGTTTTGGTCTATTTGAATGCGTTTTGGTGTTCTTAAGTGTAATATGCAGGTTACTAGATACTTGAAAGAAAGAACGCATTCGGGATTTATTCAGAAGCAAGATGGACCGAACAATGACCCGAACGAGAAGTATTGATCGCACAGAGCCAAGATCGACCGATCCGGTCCATGTGGATCGACCGATCCACGCTTTCATGCACAGATCGACCGATCCTTCTATGGTGATCGACCGATCTCAGGCTCTACGGCTCCACACGCACAAACGAGCTTTTCACACTCCTTTTTACCCACTCCCCTCAATAATTCAAGGGAGAACTCGACTTTTGAGACTCAGAAAAGACCAGGGCGACCAAGAGGAGATTTACAAGTTCTAGAGAGAAGATTTGAGTGTTTTTGTACTGTTTTTTTTGTGATTTGTGAAGATTTGTAAAGGAGTTCATCTCAAAACCATTTGGAGAAGATCTTCTGAACCTTTACTCTGTTTTAAATACAATCTTATCATGTTTTCTTCATCAAAATCGTTTTGTTCTTGCTTAGTTATGTGTGAGTAGTCATCTAGTTGGGTTTAGGGGTTCTCAGGGGATTTCTTGATGTTTGATCCATAAAACGTGTGTAGACTAAGGGATTACGTTTTGGTTCTTCATCTAATGGATTTCTTACTGCTTGAACTGAATTGATCACTTAGTTCATGATTTCAGATTGTTTGATGCACCGAAAGTGATTGTTTGAACTTCCGAAAATACTTTAGATGAGCAAAGTGTCCTTAACCCTCGGAAGTTGATGTTATTTGCGCTTTGTGAACATATTGAACCTGTTCTTAATGCTTGTTTAGAAATTGAAACTCAGCGGAAGTTAGTGTGGAGATTTCTATAACATAGAGAATTAGCGCTACGGAAGTAGGTTAATTCTAATATCGTGTTTGAGTTCTAGACGGTTTCTAATATATCCCTGTGTCCTTCCATAATTGTATCTTGATTAAAAGAAATCCCTGAGAATTCCCAATGCCCAACGTTTGTTTTAAAATAGTTTTCAAATCGTTTAAAAATCATTTTTTTACATGCTTGTTTATGCTTTGTGACACTAGAGAAAATTAAATAAAAACCATCAAAAATATATCTTGATTCGCTGTAGCTATTAACTTGTCTGCAACTCTACGTGTGATCATCGGTCCCTGTGGATTCGATCCCGTATTACTACTGCGTACTTTACTGTGCACTTGCAGTTAGATAATCGGGTTAAAACTCGAGACATCAAGTTTTTGGCGCCGTTGCCGGGGACCATTTGGTCACCCTAGAGTTAATGATCAGTTTAAGACTATAGCATTTTCTTTATTTTGTCTAATGTTTCTCTGTCTTTCTCTTTCTGTTTGGTGTTTTCAGGTGAATGAGCGGATTTCATACTAGAAGCAAAGGATCATCGAATTTTAATACCTTTGGAGTTAGAGCTCGGCCGCCTAGAGAGACAAGTGAAAAAGAAAAGACTTGAGTCAGCTGAAGAGGTTGAAATGGCTGAACACCAAGAAGACCAATTTCAGGACAACCCGCAAAATCCAATTCCTGTAAATGAACGAGAAGGCAACAATGCTGGTGATAATCAGCAGGCTGGTGTAGCTGCAAGACAACAGGCTGGAGACTATGGCATGCCTAGATGACGCTTGCACATTATGAACACCAGATGCATTCTATGCCGATCGTTCTGGGATTCGCCCACCTCCCATTGAAGAAGAGACTTTGAGATCAAGACTGGTCTCATTAATTTGGTGGAGAAAAATCCGTTTCATGGAAACCCGTCTGAGGACCCGATGTATCACTTGGAGCATTTTGAGCGAGTCTGTGACACCAGCAGACATAATGGAGTCCTCAAGGCGCTTTGAAATGCAGGTTGTTCCCGTTTTCCTTAGCTGATAAAGCTATCAGATGGTTAAAGTCCATCCCTCCAGGATCTCTTACTACATGGGAAGAGACAAGAGCTGCTTTCTTTCTACAGCATTTCTTCACCAAGTCAAGGTCCACATATCTGAGAAGCAGAATTGGAAGCTTTCAGCAACTTGATTCAGAAAGCTTTCATGAGGCTTGGGAGCGTTTCAAGGAGTACACACAGGACTGCCCTCACCATGGCTACACTGATGTGAGTTTGCTGAACATTTTCTATAATGGAGTTCATGAAGAGAGTCAAGATGCCATGGACACAGCAAGTAATGGTGATTTCATGACCAAGACTGTTGAAGAAGCTTACACCTTGCTGAAAACCTGTCATCCAGCAAAGCAAACCGCAAGTCAAGGTTTGACACCAGCCAGAAGGGTGTTGGAATGAATCCAAGAAGATAGATGAGTTGAATGCCAAGATTGAGATGCTTCTCAAGAGAGATCAGAAATCTGTGAAATTTGTGGAGGAGCAAGGCTATCGTTCTTCACAAGAAACTGTTGGTGATGATTCAGAGTGATATGCAAGCTGATGTGAACTACATTGGTGGTCAAGGAAACTACAACAGAGGCTACAATCAGAACCTTGGATGGAATCAAAATCAGCAAAATAATCTGTCTTACCGAAGCAACAATGTGGAGAATCCACAACATCAGTCCTCCTACCCTCAGACAGGAAACAGGCAGAACCAGAATCAGAACCAGAGTGTGTTCAACCAAGGATTTCAGAACAGAAATCAATATCAGGGGAACAACTCGGGAAACTCAGGATTTCAGCAAAGGCAGCAGTACAACAACTATCAGAATCAAGGAAATGCCTCTTCGTCACAGCCTTCTCAGGATACGAAATTAAGAAAGATGCTGCAAATGGTGCTAGAAGGTCAGAAGAATAGCACTGCAGAGATAAACACCAGGTGGATAACATGTATGGAGAGCTTAATGGGAAGTTCGAGCTTTGAACACCCATTTGAAAGTTTTGGAAAAGCAAGTTGCTCAAACCGCCTCCAGCAGCAGAACAGCACCTGGATTTCTACCAGGGAAGTCAGAGACGAATCCAAAGGAGTTTGTGAATGCTATAACACTTAGGAGCGGAAAAACGATTGAGGAATCGAAAGAGAAGAGATCGACCGATCTCAAGAACAGATCGACCGATCCAAGGGAAAGAGATCGACCGATCCGGTCCATCTGGATCGACCGATCCCGTGTCGACGAAGCCAAATTCCTCTGAACCTGAAGAGGTGTATGTGGCGCCTCCTGCTTATGTTCCTAAGGCTCCATACCCATCCAGACCAAGGCAGAAGATCAAAGAACGTGAGTACGAGAAGCTAAAGAACCTTGTTGGGGAGTTACATGTGAGATTGCCATTCGTTGAAGCGGTGAAGATGGTACCTTCTCTTAAAAGGTACATGAAGGAGATTCTTACCGATAAGATGAGCCTAGAGCGGGGTGTGTTGATGCTCAATGAGGAGTGTAGCGCAGTTCTACAAAATGTCATGCCTAAAAAGCGTGAAGATCCCGGAGCATTTGGTTCTACCATGCCGCATTGGATCACTTACTTTTGAGAAGAGTCTCTGCGATCTGGGTTCAGGAGTGAGCCTAATGCCTTTCTCTGTCTCTGAGAGGCTAGGCATGACGAACTACAAACCTACAAGGATCTCCTTGGTCCTTGCTGACCGATCAGTGCGAAGACCAGTCGGTGTACTAGAAAACATCCCTGTTGGTGTTGGAAAGGGATATGTGCTTACCGATTTTGTAGTTCTGGAGCTGGAAGAGGAACCTAAAGATCCTCTCATTTTGGGCAGACCGTTTTTAGCTACTGCTGGAGCCATGATTGATGTACAGAATGGGCATATAGACTTACGTCTAGGAGACATGGCGATGAGATACAATGTGGAGAAGGTGCTGAAAAATCCGACTATTGATGGACAGACTTTCTGGGTTGATACATTGACTGAACTGGTGGAGGAAATGGATGAAGAGTTGCACACTGATGATCCTCTACAAGTCGCATTGACCCAAAGGAGAGTGAGTTCGGGTTCATGAACCAAGAAGTGGTTGGATTTTCTGAGATTTTGGATTCAGCCTCACCGATTGAGAAGCATGTCGCCTATGTCAGCCTTGAAGACTCAGGCACCGATAAAACCGTCAAACCGTCATCCTCCCAACCAGATTGGAGTGAGGAGAATGCTCCAAAGGTGGAACTTAAAGCCCTCCCAGCTGGGCTGAGGTATGCATTCTTGGGACCGAATTCCACATATCCTGTTATTATTTGTGCTAACCTGAATAATGTGGAGACCGCTTTGCTTCTTTCAAAATTGCGAAAGTATAGAAAAGCATTGGGGTACTCTTTGGATGATATTACAGGTATTTCTCCAGATCTTTGCATGCACAAGATTCACTTGGAGGACGAGTCAAAGACGTCCATAGAGCACCAGCGAAGACTGAATCCCAACTGATGGAAGTTGTGAAAAAGGAGATTCTAAAGCTGTTGAGTGCAGGGGTGATCTACCCAATTTCAGACAGCACTTGGGTGAGCCCGGTTCATGTGGTTCCTAAGAAGGGTGGCATCACTGTCATCACAAATGAGAAAGCTGAGCTGATTCCTACCAGAACAGTCACAGGGCATAGGATGTGCATTGACTACAGGAAGCTAAACTCAGCCACAAGGAAGGACCACTTCCCACTTCCTTTCATTGACCAGATGCTGGAAAGACTAGCCAACCATCACTACTATTGTTTTCTCGATGGCTACTCCGGGTTCTTTCAGATACCCATTCATCCAGACGACCAAGAGAAGACAACATTCACCTGCCCATACGGTACTTTTGCCTACAGGAGAATGCCCTTCGGATTGTGCAATGCTCCTGCAACTTTCCAGAGATGCATGATGTCGATCTTTACTGATCTTATTGAGGACATTATGGAGGTTTTTATGGACGATTTCTCAGTCTACGGTTCTTCATTTAGCGACTGCCTTGCTAATCTGTGCAAGGTGCTGGAAAGATGTGAGGAGAAGAACTTGGTGTTAAATTGGGAGAAGTGTCATTTCATGGTGAAAGATGGCATTGTTTTGGGTCACAGGATATCAGAGCAGGGTATCGAGGTTGACAAAGCAAAGATTGAAGTTATGACCAGCCTACAGCCTCCCAGGACAGTGAGGGATATTCGGAGTTTTCTGGGACATGCCGGTTTCTACAGGAGGTTTATCAAAGACTTCTCTATGATAGCGAGGCCACTCACCCGTCTGCTGTGCAAAGAAGCGAAGTTTGTTTTTGATGCTGACTGCCTCGCTGCGTTTCAGATTCTGAAGAAGTCTCTAGTCAGTGCTCCCATTGTGCAGCCACCAGACTGGGACTTGCCATTTGAAATAATGTGTGACGCAAGTGATTACGCGATTGGAGCTGTTTTGGGGCAGAGAAAGGACAAGAAACTCCATGTGATCTATTATGCCAGCCGAACGCTTGATGATGCTCAAATCAAGTATGCTACCACAGAGAAGGAGTTGCTGGCAGTAGTTTATGCTTTCGAGAAGTTCAGGTCCTATTTGGTGGGCTCGAAAGTAATTGTGCACACAGATCATGCAGCCTTGAAGTACTTGATGACGAAAAAAGATGCTAAACCGAGACTCTTAAGGTGGATCTTACTGCTACAGGAGTTTGATATTGAGATCAGAGACAAGAGAGAGCAGAAAATGGAGTGGCAGATCATCTTTCCCGTATGAGAGTGGAAGCTGAAACACCACTGGATGATACATTACCCGAGGAGAATGTCTATGTGATCACCTTGCTGGAGGATGAGTATTTAGATCAGGCTGATTGTTGTGTCATGAGACAAATTCAGGATGATCTCCCATGGTTTGCAGACTTTGCAAACTACCTATGTGCTGGAATTGAACCACCGAACCTGAAGGGGTATGAGAGGAAGAAGTTCATGAGAGATGTGAACCACTACTACTGGGATGATCCCTTCCTCTACAAGAGATGCTCAGATGGTTTATTCAGGAGATGTGTTCTGGAGAATGAGATGCAAGGGATTCTTTTCCACTGCCACGGTTCAGAATACGCAGGCCATTTTGCAACATTCAAGACGGTTTCTAAGGTCCTGCAGGCTGGTTACTGGTGGCCTACACTTTTCAGAGACGCCCATGAGTTTGTCTCAAAGTGTGATGCATGTCAGCGGAAGGGCAACATCAGTAAGAGAAATGAGATGCCCCAAAATTTCATCCTAGAAGTTGAAGTTTTTGATGTATGGGGAATTGATTTTATGGGCCCTTTCCCATCTTCTTATGGAAATGAGTACATCCTGGTCGCGGTAGATTATGTCTCCAAGTGGGTGGAAGCAGTAGCCAGCAAGACAAATGACTCTAGTGTTGTCAAGAAAATGTTCAAAACAATCATTTTTCCAAGATTTGGGATCCCGCGAGTGGTTATTAGTGATGGAGGCTCTCACTTCATCAACAAGACGTTCGATAAACTGCTGAAGAAACATGGAGTAAAGCATAAGTAGCTACACCTTATCATCCTCAGACAAGTGGGCAGGTTGAAATATCGAACCGAGAAATCAAAGGAATTTTGGAGAAGGCTGTAGGCAAAACAAGGAAAGACTGGGCTGTGAAGCTTGATGACGCCTTATGGGCGTATAGAACCGCCTACAAGACTCCCTTGGGCACCACTCCTTTTAATCTGGTCTATGGAAAGTCTTGTCACTTACCTGTGGAATTGGAGTACAGTGGTTTCTGGGCAACAAAGTTGATGAACTTCGACATTAAAACCGCTGCAGAAAGGAGGATGGTTCAGTTAAACGAGCTGGACGAGATTCGGTTGAACGCCTATGAGAACACCAAAATCTACAAGGAAAGAACTAAGGCGTGGCATGACAGAAAGATAATCCCGAGAGACTTCGCTGCTGGAGACAAAGTCCTTCTGTTCAACTCTAGACTCAAGCTATTTCCTGGAAAGCTTAAGTCTCGTTGGTCCGGACCTTTCACCATCACAGAGGTTAGACCTTATGGAGCTGTTGTCTTGGAAGACAATGGGAGGAAATTCACCGTCAATGGGCAGAGGCTAAAACCTTACTTCACAGATGCAAAACCCGAAGAAGGAACCAACATTCCTTTATCGGAACCCGATCTCGCCTAAGGACAACAAAATAGTCAGGCTAGCGACTTTAAACAAGCGCTGAGTGGGAGGCAACCCACATGGTTTGATTTTCTTTCTCTTTTTGTGATTATGTTTTCTTGTGTGGATTGATTTTTGGTTGTGTTTTTAGATGATTTTTAGGCATGTATCACGATCAGGCATAGATCGATCCGAAAGAAACAGAACAGCGATCCAGGTAAGGGATCGGTCGATCCAGGACACTAAGATCGGTCGATCCAAGTCACGGATCGGTCGATCCAAGTCACGGATCGGTCGATCCATACGTATTGGATCGGTCGATCCAAGGTAAGGCATGTCCGGTTTGATTTCACTTAATTTAAACCGGAAAACACTCATAAAATTTCAAACTCGCGTAAAAAGGGATCAAAACACCTCTGATTTCATCTTCCTCTCCTCTAAAACCCTCTCAAACCTCTCAAGAACACCCAAAATCGATTTTCATCATTTCTCAACCGATTTTTGTAATTCTTGGTGCTAAACTCATTAGTTTTTCAAGCTCTATCCGTTTCTACCATCAGTTTTCATCAAGGCACAGGTATGACTTCCTAAATTTGGAATCTAAAATCGCCCTAGGGTTGGATGTAGGGGGAAACTCCAAATTCTAAATGGAATAGCATCTAGGATGGTTTATTTGTGATGATTATACTCATGGGTTACCTTGATTTCCAATTTGTGGGTTGATTTGCGATTGAAAAAAAAAAAAAAAAAAAAAAAAAAATTTATTTTTGGAGTTTAATTGAAAAACGAAAATGGGAATGAAGTGTGATATGTTATCTTGAGTTTTGAGAAGAGATGTGTGCTAAATTTTTACATGTTTAGGGGATTGATCAGAATTGATTTTATAAGAGTGTTTTTCTATTTGTCTCTTACTTGGGTTTTGATGAATCAATTTTGCAGATAATGCCTAAGAGACAGAAGAACCAGGGTGAGCGTGAGAGTTCCTCGGTACAGGCTGCTAGGCTCAGCACAAAGGGCAGGTTCCGAAAGACGGATAGGTCTCATCCTGCGAATCGAGAGATAACACAGCAGTGGGATGTACATGATGACGATTTCTATGAGCAGATGAGGGGAGTGGAAATATGTCCGTCGCGTTTCGCTCACAGAGACACTACAGATGCATTGGGGATAACCGAGGATATTGAAGCCTTGTTCGAGAAGATTGGCCTGGGGTACATCTTCGATCTCCACTGTGATTGCTATGCTGATTTGACCAGGCAGTTCCTCGCATCAGCCCGCCTCTACCATCCTGACGAGGACAACCCGGTAGCTGATAAGGCGATGTTCTCCTTCATTGTGAACAGGCAGTTCCACTCCATGACCATCTTTCAGCTTTGCGACATCTTTGGGTTCGGAAAAGGACGTCAATCTTGTGTTCCTGACTTCCCGGAACACAATGATTTCTGGACATTCATCGCTTCAGGAAACTTCATCTCTCGAGAGGCCAAGCAAGCTAGAATTCGTAGTCCTGTTCTGCGATATGCTGTGAGAGTGATCAGCAGTGTTGTCTATGGGAAGACAGAACCCGCTGCAGTGACTAAAGATGAGATAGCTCTTCTGTTCATTGGGGCTGGACACCTATGGCCTCAAGGCGCGGACATTACCTATGTTAGCGGGAAGAACATAAACATAGGAGCTGTGATCGCGGAGAAGCTTGCGTACTTCAAAGTTTCAGATACGAAGAGATGTGGGTTTGGAGCGGTTATCACACAGATCTTAAGGCATTGTGGGGTGTTTCTTCCACCTGTTGACAGAGTGGTGGATAAGAAGGGGATGTATCAGAACTTTTTCGACATGAGAGCACTCATTAGCAGCCACTACCTCACCGGCCCTTGGCGAGGAAGCATCGACAAGTCCGCCCCTCATATCTACCAGTTCCAGAACCAACAAGGGAGAGAGCAATTTGTCAAGCTACCCGATACCGCCATCACCGAGCTGACTGATCCAGGTGCTATCATATTTCTACCACCGCCTGCATCTCTCTGCACCAGACCCGCGACACTGAAGAAGAAAGGAGTCGCATCATCATCGACACACCAGCAGACACCACATGATGATATAGAGGAGGAACCTGAAGATGAGGAAGGTCTTTTCCCCACGGATTTCACTCCGTATATGCTGCCAACAGCACCTCCCGCTACTGCATCCGCTGCTGAGATCAACGCTTGGTCGATCAAGAGCCATCAAACCAACAACTCCATACTGCTGAAGATGTGGAAGGGAATCTGCAACATTAAGAAGGGATGCGCATCACAGCCAGCTGTTACTGGAGATAGCGATGACGACTCAGGCGCTCACGACACCGCTGCTGGACCTGAGGCAGCGGAGGACTCTGATGATGATGGAGCCTTGGAGAGGCGCTCCAAGAGGCGTACTGACCGCAACGCCTGATCGGTAATCTCTCTTGGAATTATTTTCACACCGAGACGGTGTGAAGTAAGTCTGGGGGAGGATGCTACTTATGTACCATATTGCTTTTATTTCTTTTATTTTCTTAGTTTATCGGATTTGATTGTGTTTTAAAAAAAAAAAAAAAAAAAAAAAAAAAAAAAAAAACTCTACGTATTTTTTTCTCAGACCCTGTGATGATTATTAGACTATTTCCTTGTGTGTTGTGCATTACATTTCATATTGACCATTTTTCAGGACTGTTAGCGCAGACAAACCGAGGAACCACTTGACCAAGCAACCTCTCCTTAAATCTTGTATCAAGTCTCGATCAATTGTAATCGACTCAAATATTTTTGACCATTAATGAATTTAATTTCTTTTGACCAGGAATCAACATCAGGAAACGGTACACCATATACACATTCAGGATTATCTTTACCACATTTTACCACTCTTTAATAATCCTGAATGGCCAGACTCATCAATAGTTTGGTACCTCACCTACACCTTACCCTTTTATTTCATCTCCATGCATTCTTACATAATGATCATATGTGCATACATGTGCAAAAACAATGGAGAAATTAGGGTAGACATGGTTCATCCGACTGCTTAGGTAGGATCGGAACATTTAGGTGGTTAGACACGGACCTGTGTGTCTAGAGGTGTAAATAGAAAAATTGGGTGTTGTAAGTGTGTGATTGCATCGCAGTGTATATATTCGATTTCGGTTTGTATAAGTTTTCGTTCTAAAAAAAAATAATAAAAAAAAAAATAATAATAATGAAAAAAAAAAAAAAAAAAAAAAAAAAAAAAAAAAAAAAAAAGAGAGTTCATGTTTATATCTCATTCAATAGATTTGATTTAGACATTTTATTTTTATTTTGTGTTTTGTTTAAATTTGGGGTTAGAATTTGAGATTTGTTGGGTTTTGATCATTTGAAACTTGAGCAGTTCGAAAACGTGGTTATCAATATACTCGGTTTCTCCAGCGATTTTGCATAATGTTTTGCATTTTTTTTTTGTATTCGCTGATACCCACAAACACTTGAGCCTCACCTAATTAAACACTAAAACAGCCTCCCAAACACCGAGCCCGTTATACCTGATGGAGATATCTTTGGTGGAAAGGTCACGCACTTTTTAATGAATGTAAAGAGTTGATTACTTGAAACTGAGACTTGCAGGTCTGAAATATGGAAAGGTTTGCGCGGTCTTGGTGGGGATTTGGAATGAATGCCTTGACAGTCTCTGATTTAAGTGGTTAGCGAAATCACAAGGTAAGAGATACTGAGGGTTAGTGAGCTCCCAAATTTTAATCCTCTTTACTTGAGGACAAGCAAAGATTCAAGTCTGGGGGAGTTGATATTCCGTGTTTTTAACGGTTTTAAACTCGTTTTGGAGCAATTAAATGGTCGTTTTTAATTAATGTTTTGGTCTATTTGATGCGTTTTGGTGTTCTTAAGTGTAATATGCAGGTTACTAGATAGCTTGAAAGAAAAGAACGCATTCGGGATTTATTCAGAAGCAAGATGGACCGAACAATGGACCGAACGAGAAGTATTGATCGCACAGAGCCACAGATCGACCGATCCAGTCCATGTGGATCGACCGATCCACGGTTTCAGCCACAGATCGACCGATCCGGTCTATGTGGATCGACCGATCTCAGGCTCTACGGGCTCCACACGCACAAACGAGCTTTTCACTCCTTTTTACCCACTCCCCTCAATAATTCACGGGAGAACTCGACTTTGGAGACTCACAAAAGACCAGGGGCGACCAAGGAGGAGATTTACAAGTTCTAGAGAGAAGATTTGAGTGTTTTGTACTTGTTTTGGTGTGATTTGTGAAGATTTGTAAAGGAGTTCATCTCAAAACCATTTGGAGAAGATCTTCTGAACCTTTACTCTGTTTTAATACAATCTTATCATGTTTTCTTCATCAAAATCGTGTTGTTCTTGCTTAGTTATGTGTGAGTAGTCATCTAGTTGGGTTTAGGGGTTCTCATAGGGGATTTCTTGATGTTTTGATCCATAAAACGTGTGTAGACTAAGGGATTACGTTTTGGTTCTTCATCTAATGGATTTCTTACTGCTTGAACTGAATTGATCACTTAGTTCATGATTTCAGATTGTTTGATGCACCGAAAGTGATTGTTTGAACTTCCGAAAATACTTTAGATGAGCAAAGTGTCCTTAACCCTCGAAAGTTGATGTTATTGCGCTTTGTGAACATATTGAACCTGTTCTTAATGCTTGTTTAGAAATTGAAACTCAGCGGAAGTTAGTGTGGAGATTTCTATAACATAGAGAATTAGCGCTACGGAAGTAGGTTAATTCTAATATCGTGTTTGAGTTCTAGACGGTTCTTAATATATCCCTGTGTCTTCCATTAATTGTATCTTGATTAAAAAGAAATCCCTGAGAATTCCCAATGCCCAACGTTTGTTTTAAAATAGTTTTCAAATCGTTTAAATCATTTTTTTTACATGCTTGTTTATGCTTTGTGACACTAGAGAAAATTAAACAAAAACCATCAAAAATATATCTTGATTCGCTGTAGCTATTAACTTGTCTGCAACTCTACGTGTGATCATCGGTCCCTGTGGATTCGATCCCGTATTACTACTGCGTACTTTACTGTGCACTTGCAGTTAGATAATCGGGTTAAAACTCGAGACATCAACTACCGATGTGGAAAACTTTGTCTATAATAACTTATCTTCGGGTGATGGTGGCTATGTAACTACTCCGCTTGTATCGTCATATGGCAACTTCCATGAAGATGTATGAATAACAGTGCCCAGACAAAACAAACGGAGAAGGCATCTCTAGGCCAGAAGGCAACAATGATCCTCCTTTTCCGCCCCTTAGCGCAGCTCAGTTCTTCTAATGCTTACAGTCACATGGAAAGGTCTTCCTATCTACATATATACAAGACCAAAATAAGTTCCAATCATGTAAACAAGACGCAGCAATGCTAAGATTGCTTGAAGGAGCTTACAACGAACGGTTTGTTCCTCTGCAATGCAGCAACAACGGAAAATTTCAGAAAACTCATTGTTGGGTCCAGAGTTTGTGGACTACTTAGACCCACCAACGTTTCCGAGTTATGAACTTGCTGCTATAGCAACGGATATAAGCAGCGTCGCTTAGTTGAGAATAGGTTTAGAGAAAGCAGCAGTGTGAGGTCGATGGAAGAACAACTCGTCGGTTAAGGTCTCATGGCTCAAGAGGACATCAAGATCATTATCTTGGATCTGAAGAAGGAAAGAGCATAACCAATGTCCACACGACATAAAAGTTAACGAACGGATAAAGAGCAACTGAGATTTTTCTTCTTCAGATTTCTTTATTTGTATTGTTTCATCTCTTGATCCCAGAGAGTTTGAGGTTTACTTGTAATCGAAGTTATGATGTAATTGCGTAGAAATAGGTTTGATAGTTACGAAATCGAGTCTTTTCAACTTCTATGTGACTTGTATGGCGTCTGCGTTTACCATATCATGATGGTTGTTTCACCAAGGAGAAAGAAAAAAAAATCCATAATCCATTTAAGACCAGGTTTTAGCACACAAATTTGAAGGTAACATCAAGATTCTCTCAAACATAGGTAAAGAAGCAAACAATTATATATGCTTTGCGTGTATTGACATCTCTAAATACGTGTGGAGAGGAAGAAGAAGCTGTACAATTCTTGGTTTTGTTGTCGTTGTAACTCTAAACAGCTTCGAGAGCAGAGCCCTGTTGTAGTGCTTCTTTAGCTTTTGCTTCCATCCCAAGCTTTAAGAGACAAGCCGCTTGTAAGTAGAGAGCGGTTGAACACTCTGGCGACACAACCTGAGCTTGCATCGCCTCGCTTAGAGCCTCACTGAACATATCGCTCATTAGGTAACATAGACACCGTCTGATTAATACTGTTGGTGATACCACTGGTGCTCCGCTCATGAACTGTTCATAATAGAATTTCAATCTTTACAAATATTATATATTTTAGTGTGGGAGAAAGAAGGTTTCTTGTTGATTCATACTCACTCAGTTTCATTTTAATTGTTGTTTTAAGTTTATACATACAGATTAAGAAAACATTTATTTTTGCATATTACCAAAATAAAAACATCATTACCTATACATCTAACCATATTTTAACCAATTAAAAAATAAACTGGAGAATACTGTTAATAAATTTTGCATTAATTTTTTTTTAAAACGACATTTATTTTAAAACAAAAATTTTACTCCAATTAAACTGAAACGGGTGGAGTATATGATACCTCTGTGTAGAATTCAATAGCAGTCTCAAAATCCTTAGCACGAAATGCAGCATCTCCATGCTTTTTGTAATCAGTATTCTCTTGCAGATCACCCGTCCACATTTGGAATGAGAACTGCATTGACATCCTCAGAATGAGGTATTGAGTGGTATCTAAGAGTTTATGTTTCTCACAAACATGTATATACCTCATTTGTGACTGACACATCGTCCTCTCCATATCCAAGTTTCTCGAGAAGTTCGTGTATGCCACTTAGATCCACTCTTGAGCATGCTTCTCCAAGAGGGGTCAAGCGCAATGGCTGATTTGTTGCAGGTTTAGTGTATGATGGATCCTGTCATTATTAAGCCCCATGAATGAAAAAAAAAGCTTATCAACCTTGGAAGAATTAATGTGGCCTCATGACTTACAGGGATGTTTTCTTCTTTGAGTTTTGGCCATAACTCAGCTCGTTTCTCAAGTCTTGAAAGAGCAGACATAAGAAACTTTATGCTTGGTCTCTCGTCTGGTTCACGCCGAAAACAGCGGGATGCAAGGTGGATTAGTTCTGCCCTGTCTTCATCAGAGAACTGACCGTCTAGAGCAGAATCCATTAGCACCAAGTAGTTTTTGCCACGGAAGAGATCAAGTGCCTGGAGTGACATAGATAAGAAACTGCTCAAGTTACATATATGATGCCTCAGAGCAGCCCCAATGGAGAGTTCTCGACACGAGATTCTCAAAATATATACATATATATATATATATTAGTATTTAATTGTATGTATCTCAAAGGAGAAACTTTCGGTTGGGTTTCACTTTTAAAGATTGACACCTTGAGGGACCAACATAGATATTAATTGTCTACTGTGTCAGGAGAGACTTACATGATTTGGTGGAATATGTTTGCCACTCATAAGATCCAGTAACAAGGTCCCAAAGCTGAATATGCTACTCTCCGGTACCAGAGTACCTAGACGCAAATATTCAGGAGGAGCAAATACCAAGTTTGTACTGTAGCTCTTCCCCTCTCTGATACACTTCATGAGACCGAAACATGACAGCCTAGGGTTACCAACCTGTCCCACAACTTGAAAGGTGAATAATTATGAAGACGGTTACAGTTATCAAACCCAGAGAGATAAAAAAAAATTTCTTAACCTTATCGAACAATATTCTGTAGGTGTTGAGATCATGGTACAAATCCAGTCCCATATCATTACAATACTCCAAGGCTTTCGCTGTATGTAACGCAACCTTCAACCTCATTTTCCATTTCATTGGTCGTTTCTCCCCTGCAAAAATACATTTTACAGTCAAACAACTTTCTTAGACACAAACCAAACTCTGATGGTAAACTTAATGCCAAAGGAGATCAAGAACTGTAATTAATAAAAGAAGTTGACTCTCTCTTACAGTGGAATAGATGCTTTGCAAGTGTTCCATTGGGCATGTAATCAGCAACGAGAAGCCTCTCTTGACCCTCTGAGCAACACCCTATCAAACTGACCATATCCTCACTCCTACACTTTCCCACTTCTTGTGCTTCTTCCTGAAAAAAAAAAAAACACAAAGCCATATTCAAGAAAGTTTCCATGTGCAACAGAACAGAACCTTGAACATCGCCACATTCAAAACATCTCAACCAATCAGAGCCGGGCATAGCCCTATGAAACATTGTCTTGGCCCCCAAAAAATTTTGGAGGTCTTTTACATAGCCCTCAAATCATGAAAATAATATTTTTTATTGCCCCAATATCTTAGATCCTACCTTGCAACAAATAAAGTCAAATAAAATGAGCAAGCACCGGATAAATAGAGGACCATCGAAACAGAAGTGATAAAGAATTAATCAAACAGTAAATAAGGACGCACGACGAACTCGGAGGCGTCAGGCCATGACAGCTTCTGAAACCGCTTTACGGCAATCTTTTTTCCATCGTCAAGCGTCCCTTCGTAGACGATGTTAGGAACCTTCTCGTTGTGTTCCGACACGATGTTGTCGGCGGAGAATCCGTCAGTAGCGACATTCAACTCTTCCAAAGTGAATTCCCGGAATCTCGGACAAGAGCTTCCCTCGCGGTCTTTGTTACTATTATCTGCATGAGAAAACGACTAAGGTTAGGTTTTTTTTTTTTTTTTGATATCCGTGGGGATCCCAGGCGGTAAGCCCAGGCTAATCCCCACGAGACCTTCCATCCGGACACGCACGGTTATAAGCGAGAAGGTGGCCAAGGCGACTCGAACCCAGAACGGACACTCCAGCTGGAGTTCCTTTACCACTAGGCCAATAGCTCTTGGTTAAGGTTAGGTTTTCGATCATAGTGTTCTTCAGGATTCAACGCATAAAGAGAAATTACCAAGTTCGTCGACGACGGTGGATTTAACCGAGGGAGATGGCGAACGACGCCATGGTTTGAAGCAAATGCAACGCATCGCCGGCAATGGAGAAACACCAAAACTTTGAAGCGCTCTTGGTAAACTTCCCGCTTCCGGTAAAAATGATATAATTCAAAAAGAAAGAACACTAATATTTTGTAGCGAACATTTATTATTTTTATATCATATTTAAATAGTATATATAATATGCTTTTGAAAAAATCAACGTAGCTATATGTTATTTAAATACGATTAATGTCAACAGGATCATCTTTTTATATTGTAAAATAATTTAGTTTGCGTGTTTCATTGGATTTCTCCATTTGAGCATGAAACATTACAGAATTTTATTTTAGAAAAGCATAAAATATATTTGTTTGGGTCTGTCTTCATTTTTAAGCCTCTCTTATTTTCAATGGATCATATTGCATCATAGATATAACGGTTATTTTTTAGGATGTAAGTACCGTACTTTTTATAAACATATCGTTTTCTATCATGAACTAGCAAAAAGAAAAAAAAATCTGGTGTTTATAGTGGGACGCTCGTTTTGGTGAATTATACTAAAAAAATAAACACATACATAAAGAAATCATACACTTGTTAACACACATGGATCTAGCCTCTATTTTTTTTTTTGTTTTGTTAAGAAAGTCTCACAAACACTATGAGCTGACTTACAACTTTGAAATTCCATAACAGTTATTTTTCTTTTGTATTTCTCATACATGTATTATCCAAAAATACAAACATGATTTATTCATATGATATATTTTCTTCATTCATTCATTTATTGGTTTTTGCTATGGGTAGCTATTCCTATATTCCAAAGTCGATGCAAAGTGCTAGACAATGATTTTGGTTAGGCTAAAAAATCTTTAAGTATGACTTTCATCCCCACAAGATGTATATTAAGTCTAGTTATTCTATTATTATTCGATGACTGATATTAAGAGTTTTCAAGGCTCCTAAGACAAATGTTGTAGTATAGTGATTGTCGAACCAGTTCTGAGGGATATCAAAGCACTGAGAATGCAAGTACTCACTTAATCTAAGTGCAACCAGTGATTTAGATGGGTTTTAACCTATGACTAAAACTAGAAAGCAATAACAGAATGATACTTTCTTGACTAAGGGAAAAGAGAACTCATGGGCATAGGGATTAGACCTTGGGTGATCAAGTATCGAACTAAGGATGGCAAATGATCAATCAAACTATCAACCTTAAGCCTAGACACAATTCTAAGCAAGCTCTATGTCTAGATGAATGCTCATTTGCTAACATATCTCAAACATCAAATGTCTTTGGTTGAATAATATGAAAGCAATCATTACTAACAAGTCTATTAGCTATCTTAGCATCTTTAACAACAAATGTCTTTGGCAAAGTATACTAAAAGCCTAGGAGAGTTGTCTCAGGCATTTCATCAAACACCTTTCGGGTGGGAAATGCCTATTGATCAACTTTTGAGTGGCCAACTCAGAAGATGCATTATGAATACTCTACTAGCAAGGAACAAGAATGATCTACACTAAAACATCCTAGAACTAACCTAATCACCCTTAATCTCCCTAACCCATGAATTCAAAAGGTGATTACTCACTAATCTCCATGATTCCTCTTAAACCCATATTGGATTTCAGATTAATCATGTAGAGAAATAGATAAGAAATCAACAAGAACACAAGAACATAACAATCAAAATCCAAGAGATGAACTTCTCAAGAGAGTTTTTGTGTATTTCTCAATAGATCCAAAGATAATCTGCCTGGTGGTGGCTTCCAGAGTAAAAAACATAGGTTTAGAAAATAAAAACGTGCATAATGAAATGACCAAAAAGGCCCTTGAGAAAACATGAATTCGCCAAACAAATAGACGTGGAGCGACCTCGGCACGTCGCTGCGAGAGGTCGCTCCCGGGTCGTTTCCTCGCGAGCGACCTGGCTGTGTCGCTCCGAAGACGTCGCTCCCGGCTTGCTCAGAAACCATAGACGCGAGCGACCTTAGGGTGTCGCTCTAGGAGGTCGCTCCCGGCTTGTTCGTCGCTCTCAAATGACACAACCCGAGCGACCTCTGGGTGTCGCTGCGGTGAGGTCGCTCTAGGAGCTGGAGCGACTTCGCCTTGTCGCTCTAGGAGGTCGCTCCGAAGCGTAGATGGCGAGCGAGTTCATGGCGTCGCTCCGGTAGGTCGCTCCCATGCATTGCTCGTCCAATGATCACTCTAATCACCTCTAATCACCTCCCTTGAGCTCCAAATGTACCCAAATGTCTCCAGGAACTCCATGTGGTACTCCAATACCTAATGGAGACATATGTATGCAAAATGCAACCTAGACATGGCTTAATCCTAATCTATATGATGAAAATGCACATGAATAAATGGATAAAACAATGTGAATATGCAAGATATCAACTCCCCCAAACTTATTCTTTTACTTGTCCTCAAGTGAACTTTCTAGAACTCATAGGGAGAGAGGTTTGAAGGTGGGAGCTCATAGCCAAAAGAAACACACAAAGCACTCAAATCAACATTTAAATTCAGCATTAGTACACCCTCTCTTATTATACTCTAGCTTCTCTAGGCCTATCTGAACTCTTTCCATCCCTACACTCATCATCATGCATTCACACATGCAAATCAGCCAACTCTCAAGTTCATTAAGCATAGCATCAAGTGAATTTTTGCAAATGGTCAATTGGTCCAAGTCATTTGGTTGGGTAAGGGAAGGCTTTTATTCAAGTGAGTCAAGAGGTTCAAAATATATGATTTTAAAGGTGGTTCACTCTCAAAACAAGTAGCCTTGACATTGCACATAATATATCTAAGAAAGGGATCAACTCATGCATACAATGCTCAATCTCCATTGTTCTACCCTTTTCCCAAACATACAATTACACAATCATTCCCAAATGTCAAATCCAACTCACATCTCTCACCAAAAGATTCTAAGAACATTAACTCTTTCTCTTTGAAATCTACAAGGGATTTTTCACAACCTCAAAACATTACTTAGCTCCTAACAACTTTGCTAGCCCCCTTTTTCTTTCTTTTTCTTTTCTTTTCATTTTTTTTTTTTTTTTTTTTTTTTTTTTTTTTTTTTTTTTAGATGGGGGCCAAGACTTTTCATAACTTGAGCTAGAGGTTTTTCTACTTATCCCAATAAGACAATTCACTTAAACACAAAGAGTCATTTATTTTCCTTTTTCATTGCTCCCAAATCATAATCACAACTCTCACCCCCCACCTATAGCTAGACAATAGAGTGCCCAATCTAGCAAGAATGAAGATCAAGCATTGTCGTTCCCGATACTCTCAACATTATGCACATGTAAGACTTTCCGAAGAAGGCCTCACTCATCAAACAATGAAAGCTTAAAAGGAGGGAAAGGTTTTGGGAGTGGTCTACCACTAGAGTTTGTCAGAATAAGATTGGCATAAAGGATGTGACAACTCAGGTGTGTATAGCCATGACTCAGTACACAAGGGACCATGAGCAAGAAGCATTAAGTTCGTTTAGTTCAAATAAGGTTGTAGTTGGCTTCAAAGACTGAGTTTCAGCAATCAACAAGTTTCAGGAAGAGTTTTCAAGGCTCGAAACATACAAGTCTTTTTGAGAGGTGCAAAAGCTACTCAGGTGCAACGTAGTGTTCTTTACAAGGCATTTAAAATCATTGCTCCCAATGCAAGTAAATGCAACCTATATGCTCTAGACTCTCCTAGAAATGCCAAAGATGCAAACTAAATGAATTTTTTTTTTATGCAAATATATATGTATAATGCAATGCATGAGACTCAAATCATCAAAGCAAACGTGATCAAATACTTGGTACCTCCCCCAAACTTAAATAACACAGTCTCTGTGTTGTCAAGGAGAGAGAGATACCCAAAAAAAGAAAACTAATATGCAAAAACGAAATGGTATATACAAGGGAAAGTAGTGTGTTACCTTCTATGGAGAATGAGTAGAGGGAGATGCTCCCTCCTCGTCGTCCTCAGGTGGTAACTCTTCAAGGTGCTCATCAGTAAGAGTGCCCATCTCTTCAATGTAGAAGGCTTGCCCGAACACAGTTGGTTTCTTCATTTTCTCCTTGATGTCAAAGTGGAGAACATGCCCTTTACCCAAATGGAGATCAATCGTGCCCGCTTTCACCTTAACAATTGCTCCTGCTGTAGCTAAGAATGGCCTTCCAAGAATCAATGGGTCCTGAGCCTCCTCACCCATCTCAAGCACCACAAAATCTGTAGGTATCTCATACCTTCCAATCTTCACAGGTAGGTCCTCTAAGATGCCCACAGGGTACTTCACTGAACGATCAGCTAACACCAGAGAGAGTCTACACTTCTTGTACTGAGTGAATCCAAGCTTCTTTGCAACAGACAAAGGCATCACGCTGACACTAGCTCCCAAATCGCAGAGACATTTCTCAAATACCATAGGTCCAAGAGCACAAGGTAGTGTGAAGCATCCTGGATCCTCTAACTTCTCTGGAACATCAAGCCTTTGGATGATGGCACTGCACTCATGGGTAAGAATCATCATGCTTTCCATTTCCTTCTTCTTTGCAGCTACAACATCTTTTAGGAACTTGTTGTATTGAGGAATCAACATGAAAGCATCGATGATGGGCATTGCAACCTGAGCTTCACTCATTTGCTTGTCAAACAAAGCCTTGTACTTCTCTAGCAGCTGCCTCTTGAATCTACCAGGGAATGGTAGTTTGGGTTCATAGGGAGGAGGAACAAAAGAGTTCTCAGTTGCTGGAGCAAGAACTTCACCATCTTTCACTGTTTTCTTCGCTCCCCCAACCTTTCCTTTACCCTTGGCTTCCACAATCTTCTCCAAGATTTCATCATTGATTTTCTCATCAACAATCACCACTTCATCATCTAAGTTGATGGCCACCTCTTCACCTAGTTTCTCAGCATCCCTAAGGGTGATAGCTTTGGCCTCCTTGGGGTTTTGGTCAGATTTTCCAGGTAGAGATCCTTGCTGGCGAGTCTGGTGAGTGTTCATGGAAGCAAACTGATTCTCTAAATTCTTGACTGTAGAAGCAAGATGTGAGAACTTGTTGTTGAGCTCATTGTAGCTTCCATCAATCTTGGAATGAAGGTTTTTCAACTCATATCCAACATGCTTCTCACTTCTAGTCTGAGACTCCAAGATTTGTTTCAGCAGGGTGTCAGTGCTGCTCTCTTGAGGAGCAGAGGAACCAGATGAGGGGTTTTGATGAGGTTGATAGCTGCCTTGCTGGTTGTTTCGAGGCGGATAACCACTCTGTTGGTTGTTGGGGTAGGATTTCTGTTGGTAGTTGTTGTACTGAAAGTTGGGCTCTTTTTTGTACCAGCTACCATTGTTGTTGATGAAACACAGGTCTTCCTGACCTTCCAAACCCTCAACCTCATGGACAACAGGTGGTGTATCTTGGCTTGGGTTACCAACAAAGTGCAGCTGCTCTTGTGTGGCTTTATCAGCAAGGAGGATGTCTATCTTATCCTGTAGAGCTTTCAACTCCTTCCTCGTCTGCTTATCATCTGTTCGACTGCTTCTGTCGTGGTCTCCACTGTAGACTGCATCACTCTTTACCATGTTGTCAACCAGCTCCTCTGCATCTTCCTCAGTTCTCCCCAAGAAGAACCCATTGCTAGCTGTATCCAGTCTGGCCCTGTACTTAGGAAGAGCACCACGGTAGAATGTGCTCAGCAAGCTCTCCTTAGAGAAACCATGGTGTGGGCATTGAGCTTGGTAGCCCTTGAATCTCTCCCAGGCTTCACTGAATCCTTCCAAGTTCTTCTGTTGGAAACTGGAGATCTCATTTCTCAGCTTAGCAGTTCTTGAGGATGAGAAGAATTTCTCCAAGAATGCTCTCTTGCACTCATCCCAAGTGGTGATAGAGTGGCTGGGTAGAGACTTCTCCCACTGACGTGCCTTATCCCCCAAAGAGAAAGGGAATAGCTTGAGCTTTAAGGCATCTTCGGACACACCATTGGTTTTTGACAACCCACAGTAGCTGTCGAACCTATCCAAGTGATCAAATGGGTCCTCCAGAGCCAAGCCATGATACTTGTTGTTCTCGATCACGTTGAGGAGTCCTGACTTGACCTCAAAGTTGTTGGCTGCCACAGCTGGTGCTCGGATTCCGAATCTGTGACCATGTATGTTGGGGCGGTCGTAAGTGCCAATGGGTCGAGCTGCCCGCGGTTGGTGTTCTGCCATATCAATATCCAAGTGGGCCTGGTGTTCTTCTTCTCTTCTAGCTCTAGCACACTCCCTCTCAAAAGCTCTGATGTCTGCTACTATTGGAACTAGGTTTGATGGACCCCTGCTCCTCAAGTTCATACACCTGAAAGTGAAAGGTAGGTGAAGAAGAAGAATCAGTAACAAAACAAAATTAAAATGACTTAGTCTCAAGCAAGTGACTAAATCTCAATGTTTAAATCTACTCAGAATTTGGCAACGGCGCCAATTTGATGTTAAGAGTTTTCAAGGCTCCTAAGACAAATGTTGTAGTATAGTGATTGTCGAACCAGTTCTGAGGGATATCAAAGCACTGAGAATGCAAGTACTCACTTAATCTAAGTGCAACCAGTGATTTAGATGAGTTTTAACCTATGACTAAAACTAGAAAGCAATAACAGAATGATACTTTCTTGACTAAGGGAAAAGAGAACTCATGGGCATAGGGATTAGACCTTGGGTGATCAAGTATCGAACTAAGGATGGCAAATGATCAATCAAACTATCAACCTTAAGCCTAGACACAATTCTAAGCAAGCTCTATGTCTAGATGAATGCTCATTTGCTAACATATCTCAAACATCAAATGTCTTTGGTTGAATAATATGAAAGCAATCATTACTAACAAGTCTATTAGCTATCTTAGCATCTTTAACAACAAATGTCTTTGGCAAAGTATACTAAAAGCCTAGGAGAGTTGTCTCAGGCATTTCATCAAACACCTTTCGGGTGGGAAATGCCTATTGATCAACTTTTGAGTGGCCAACTCAGAAGATGCATTAAGAATACTCTACTAGCAAGGAACAAGAATGATCTACACTAAAACATCCTAGAACTAACCTAATCACCCTTAATCTCCCTAACCCATGAATTCAAAAGGTGATTACTCACTAATCTCCATGATTCCTCTTAAACCCATATTGGATTTCAGATTAATCATGTAGAGAAATAGATAAGAAATCAACAAGAACACAAGAACATAACAATCAAAATCCAAGAGATGAACTTCTCAAGAGAGTTTTTGTGTATTTCTCAATAGATCCAAAGATGGTCTGCCTGGTGGTGGCTTCCAGAGTAAAAAACATAGGTTTAGAAAATAAAAACGTGCATAATGAAATGACCAAAAAGGCCCTTGAGAAAACATGAATTCGGCCAAACAAATAGACGTGGAGCGACCTCGGCACGTCGCTGCGAGAGGTCGCTCCCGGGTCGTTTCCTCGCGAGCGACCTGGCTGTGTCGCTCCGAAGACGTCGCTCCCGGCTTGCTCAGAAACCATAGACGCGAGCGACCTTAGGGTGTCGCTCTAGGAGGTCGCTCCCGGCTTGTTCGTCGCTCTCAAATCGACACAACCCGAGCGACCTCTGGGTGTCGCTGCGGTGAGGTCGCTCTAGGAGCTGGAGCGACTTCGCCTTGTCGCTCTAGGAGGTCGCTCCGAAGCGTAGATGGCGAGCGAGTTCATGGCGTCGCTCCGGTAGGTCGCTCCCATGCATTGCTCGTCCAATGATCACTCTAATCACCTCTAATCACCTCCCTTGAGCTCCAAATGTACCCAAATGTCTCCAGGAACTCCATGTGGTACTCCAATACCTAATGGAGACATATGTATGCAAAATGCAACCTAGACATGGCTTAATCCTAATCTATATGATGAAAATGCACATGAATAAATGGATAAAACAATGTGAATATGCAAGATATCAATGACCAACATGCATATGCTTATCCACGAACATATGGATGATCCAAAACGGCAAAACTTCATATTACATGCACCAAACTAATGCCTACATAAGCCCTGAATCTGATAATGTGAATCGAAACTATAAATTCAATGAAAATATTTTTTTTTTATAAAAACAAGATAAATAAAAATCAATTAAGATAGAATTTTCAAACAATTATGATACACAATGTAGTAACAATTATGGTCATTGTCAGATCAAAAAAAAACTTTTGAATTATGATCATGTTTAGTGTGAGAATTAATACTGATTAGGTATTATACTAAGATTAAAACCCTAGAGGAGATTCAGATCATAGTTGAAATTCAACCCGGATGGCACTGTTTATAAGCGTCTTCTTAAAGATGTAGCTTGACATATAAAGTTCTCCAAAGGGATAGTTTTATCATTGTTCCAAAGCCGTTTTGATCTTGTCAAATCAGGTGTAGACATTGAAAAAAGAAAAACACTTTTATTCAATCCAAGACTTCATGAATCTTGGCCAATCACAAACTAAAAAAGAACTGAAACAGAAGAGATCGAAACATTGAGACTAAATCAAATCCTCAAGAAGATATAGATCAAAGCTCATCCCTCTTGATCATAGATGGACGAACACCTTGGCTCAAGAAGTCTCTGTAATACTTGCCCGATTCTTTCTCAATACGTGTGAGATTATTTTTGAAATCAATGTAATAGAGTCCGAATCTGCTCTTGTAACCTTCATTCCACTCGAAGTTGTCCAACAATGACCATATAAAGTATCCTGTAACATTTACTTTGTCGATGCTGCATATTTTACATAGAATGTTCTTATTAGATTACTTGATATAATGGTTACTCTTATCATATAAGCAAACTAAATAGGACATACCAAATAGCTTCATTCATACTCAAAAGATGCCTCTGAAGATAATATTTTCTGTTGTGATCAGCAATACCAACTGCAACTGAATCGGTTTCCCCAAGGTCTTCTCCATATCCTAAAAAGATCAATCTATTTAATACTTGTTTTTTTTGAAAACCAAATGAAGATAAAAAAGAGAACTAACAATGATGATATGAGAGAATGTAAAGTTACCATTTTCCATGATCATAATTTCAGGGTTTGCATATTTATCCTTGATGTACTTCAAAAGACTTCTAAAGCCTCTCGCATAAACTGGTAGCTTACCGGTGGAAGGCTGAAATACGACAAAAGGTGAAAGCATAACGTTATAGACGCAAATACAAGATTTATCCAACTTTTAGTTTTAGTTATTGAAATCCTTACCGTGCTACCAATGGTGAATTTGTCTGAATTCTTGGCTGAAAAGAAGATCAATTCTTATCAATACCAAACACAAACCTATTTGTTTACGTTAAGGAGAGAAATAAAAGCTTACGTTCCCAGGAAATAAGAGAATCTTGCTTCCATCTTGGCTTAGAATGATCTGGATTCTCGACATGGTTTGCAAATGTGGACGTGTAGTAGTTGAGGCCAACGAAATGGGCAGAGTTTTTCAGTTTTGCTTTCTGCGCAGTAGTAAACTGGGGCAATCTGTGTCCAACAATATCTTTCATGATCTGTGGATAGTCCCCATACATAGTAGTATCCAAATGCCTATAAGAGATCATATCATTCAAGAAATAACAAAACTTCATTAAATAAAAAAATAAAATAATATATTTATAAGCACCCATTATTTACAAAACCATCAACTGCTTACCATCCCAACATAAAGTCAAGTGCACGGCCTATGGATGCACCATCTTGTGAATCCTGAAAGTCATGTGGTTCGAACCAAGCTGGACTGTGTGCGAGTCCGACCTTTCCACCTTTACACTGTCGCCATAATAGAAAAAGAAAATAGTTTATATCTTAAAGGCAACGATGGTAAAACAAGTTTGAAATTAATCCCTACAATTTATATTCATAATTTAATTACCTTTTCACATTGTGTGAAAGCTTCAAAGGCTTCTGCGTGAGCGTTAAGAAGGTTATGACTGACTAGGTAAACCTCGTATCCGGATCGTCCCCCTTTGCACGTACGATCTACGTAGTCAGAACAACGTCCTGGTGCCTTCTTGCCTACGTCATAACCGGCGTGAGCGAAAACCCATGGCTCGTTGAAAGTGATCCAATGTTTCACTTTATCACCATATTCTTGGAAAACAAAATCTGCATACTCCCGGAAGTCTTTCCTGCATTTTTTTTATATTGAGCTATTGAGTTTATCACGTTTCCACAAATATATATTAATATTCGTTGTACAAAAAAAACAACTTACACAATCCTCTCACTTAAAAAGCCGCCATATTCGTCTTCTAAATCTTGTGGAGTGTCCCAGTGAAAAACAGTCACAAACGGAACTATACCTATATTACATAAAAAATATATATATTTGTTAGAGAATAATTACGAAGGTAACTGACTGTCTTGCGAATTGAATTCTATGTATATATATGCTTAAAAATTTCATCAATAAAAAGATACTATGTTCTAAATATTAAATTAACCATTTCTTAGGAGCTCATCGATGACGTCGTGGTAGAACTGCACACCAGCTTGACTTACACCTTTCTCCTTTCTCCCATCTGATTAAACATTTTTTTGTCCATTAATATTTTCTAACAATCATATTATATATGCAAACCAAATTCGATAATTAGGACTCAATTAAATTAGTGGTCAGAAGCACATATACTCACGAGGAAATATTCTTGTCCACGCGATAGAGAGTCTGAAGGCATCGGTGTTTAGGTTCTTCATTAGCTGAATATCTTCCTACGTACATTCATTTGAAGAGGATAAATTTTCAACATCTATTATTACAACAATGATGTACTAACCAATATAATAATATTTACTAGATAGACTTTGTATATAATTTCTTTTAAGTATACAAATATATACCTTATAACGATGGAAGAAATCAACGGCCACATCGCCATTATCGTTTTTGCATTTTTCTGTAATTTAAAATTAAAATTATTCAGATCAATACTTAAAGTACAGACGAGATAAGAAAAGGAATTGAAGAGGCACTAACCTGGATATCTCTTACAGTAGATATCCCATAAGGCCGGTCCACGACAAGTTTCATTCACTGCACCTTCAACCTATCCAATGACATGGCGAAGAGTAGATGGGTTGAGAAAATGATACATAAGAGTATGGGATGTACATTTTCCACTAATTATATGTAAACAGTATGATACAACCCAAATATTAATTGATACCTTGTAAGAATATGCCGAAAAAACTACTCCTATTAAACAATACAAGGTGAACCCAATTATCTTCGGGTAGGTGATAGTGTTATATATTATACTAAAGTTATCAATTTTTATTTAACGGAAAGTTGTTTCAAATAGTCTGGTACATGAAACACCAGTATTCACATATAGTATATAGTATATTATGCTGCTTAATATTGTATTATATTCTACAAATTTTGTAAAACAAAGTTTTATAACTTTTTGACAATGAGAAATGCTGATCTACATTTACTAGATGAATTATAACATATTATTTAGGTGTAAATGCTTTATGGAAAACATATTTTGTAAATGATAACTTATGAACATGTTAAGAAATGTTCACGGAAACCTATACTGCACCTGATATGCTGCAGTAGCCGTGCCAAATAAGAAACCTTCAGGGAAACTTGCCCGGCTAAGTTTGGTCGATGGAGGGCAAACAGGCCCATCAGCTGTCGCCGGAGAGACAAAGATTGTTAGGAGCATAAGCAGCCCCATGAGAGGAAACTTTTGCAAAGCCATTTTTTGTTTTAGTTGTTTTTTCTTCAAGAAATGAAGTTTAGGATGGTTCTTTTACACAGAAGTGGGATTCCTTATATAGTATTTTTTAACTCACTGATTGATCTCTCATTTTATGTTTTTAATTAATATGCCACGCAGGCCTCGTTTTAATCATGTTTTGTACTTTATATAGATTCAGATCGAGTTTTGATTAAATCTGAATTAATAAATGGACGTGATCGACATGATCTCCTATCGTGTGTGTGTTTAAAACTACTGTTGTTTAGTAAAAGTAATTATTTATCGGCGACTAATCAACCTGTTCTCAACCGCATCTTCACACTCATATTCCAAGCTTCATTTTGTGCGATCTGAAGATAAAGAAATACAAGAATGCATCGATTTACTGGAATATTTTTTATATGCCATTAAGGCATCGTTAATCATCATTTTATACTATATAGATCCAGATCGAGTTTTTGATTGAATCTTATATTATAAGTGGATGTGATTGACATGGTCCTAACGTGTGTGTGTTAAACTATTGCTTTTTAGTAAAAGTAATTATTTATGGGCATCTTCATATTTTATGCGATTTGGTGATAGATAATGCAAGAATGCATCGATCCCTTGGAACCCAACGCTACAAGAAAACACAAGTTTAACGAGGAAAATTAACGAGGAAAAACAATCCTCGTAAAAATACGTCGATTTTGCGAGGAAATTACGTGGAAAAATAAAAGCATCGTTATTTCCTCGTAACGTTACGACAAAAAAGTTTCGTCGTAAAGATGATGTAAATTGACGTGGTTTTTACGAGGAAACACTATTTCCTCGTAAATACGACGTAAACTTTGTGAGTTCTTTAGAATTAGTTTACGTGTACTTAACGAGGTGATTTTGAATCCACCACCAAGTTAGCTTCCTTCCATACCCTCGGATGAGAGATTCGGGTATAAATTGGTTAGCCGTGATCAAAGTTACACCTCGAGGACGAATCATCAGTGGAGAAAAACCACCATTAAAAAAAGAACAGATAAATGAAGTCGAGGAACCTGAACAAGAAATTGATGACATCCTTCTCATTGATCCGCATAATCACGAGTACGAAGATCTTACCGACGATGCCACAGACAAAGCTGTTGAAGACGAGTTTAATGAAAATGATGATGTTTCTAATGATGACGAGAATGTTGATGTATCCGATTGATGTATTTGATTTTGTGTAGTTTGTTTTATGAATAAGATAATGTGGGAGTTTGTTTTATGAATAAGGTAATGTGAGAGTTTGTTTTAATTATGAATAAGGACTTGTGGTTTGGAATGGAAAGAATTGATTGAGGTGAAAGAATAGATTGAGGTTCAAGGGTAGATGGGTTTGGGGTTTGGAATATATGAAGTAGAAGATAAAGAAGATGGGGTTTGAGGTTTGGGGTTTCAGATTTTAGGGATTTAAACGTAATACTCGTTAATTCCTTGTAAAATAGCGTGGAACTTACGACGAAATGTAAAATAAAGAACGCGGGCCATGCTAATTCCACGTAAGCCAAAATCGTCGTAAAGGAGTCGTAAAGACACGAGGAAATTACGACGAAATTAAAAAAAATAAAGAAAGCGGGGCACGCTAATTCCACGTAAGACAAAATCGTCGTAAACGAGTCGTAAGCCAACGAGGAAATTATGACGAAATTATAAAAACTAGAAAAAAAAGAAGAGAAGAAAGATACTGGAATCACATGTGGCTAGACTTACGTTAGTCTCACCCACATGAGTTCCAATATCTTCTTCTCCTCCTTTTTTTTTCAAATATTTCTAATTTGAAAAACATTTTGGTGAAAAGCGGGACTCGCTAATTCCTCATAGTATAAAAACTAGAAAAAAAAAGAAAAGAAGAAAGATTATGGAATCACATGTGGCGAGACTTACGTACGTAAGTCTCGCCCACATGAGTTCCAATATCTTCTTCTCCTCTATTTTTTTCAAATATTTCTAATTTGGGAATGTGGGAATTGTGATTTAGAATGGAAATAAAGATGGGGTTTGGAATATATGAAGTAGAAAATAAGGAATATGGGGTTTGGGGTTTCGGATTTTAGGGATTTAAACATAACACTCGTTAATTCCTCGTAAAGCGACGTCGAACTTACGACGCGGGCCTCGTAAAAGACTCGTAAGAAAGCGATGAAATATAACGATGAAATAAAAAATAAAAAGAGCGACCCCCGTTAAATCCACGTAGGCTGAAATCGTCGTAAATACCACGTAGGACGAAATCGTCGTAAATACCACGTAGGACGAAATCGTCGTAAATACCACGTAGGACGAAATCGTCGTAAATACCACGTAGGATGAATCGTCGTAAATACCACGTATGACGAAATCGTCGTAAATACCTCGCAGTGTAAAAACTAGAAAAAAAACAGAAAAAGGAGAAAGATACCAGATTCACATGTAGCAAGACTTCCAACAATTATAATGGTAAGTCTCGCCCACATGAATTCTAATATCTTCTTCTTTTTTTTTTTTTTCAAATATTTATAATTTGAATAGGATTTTCCTGAGGAGTGTGATTTGAGATAGGGTGTGATTTGGGAGTTTGTGTGTGGGTTGAGAATGAGAGTTACGGGTATATTTATAGGGAAGCTTTCCTCGGTAATTCTACGTAAGCGAAATCATCGTAATGTCCTCGTACCTAAAAAACACGGGCCTTTGTAATTCCTCGTAACTTCCTCGTACGATAAAACGCGGGCCTTTGTAATCTCTCGCTGTTTCGTCGTAAAAAAAAACACGGGCCTCTGTAATTCGTCGTAAAATTACGAGGAATTTGCGACGGTATGTAATCTTATATATACCCCCCGAGCGCTCACTCTTTCTTTCCTCTCTACTTCCTCTCCACTTCCTCTCCACTTCCTCCATGTTTCGTTGCAATGGTAAGCCTCTCTAATTCTTCTCTAATTTGGTTAGTTTAGGTAGATTAGGTGGTTAGTATAGATAATTTAGATAGGTTTACGGATCTTATGTTATTTAGTGTTGATTAGGTGGATAATGTTGGAAAATATACTGTTGACGAAAATTTAAAAAAATAATTTTTTTTCTCAGGTTCGAAAAGGTAGACTTACTGCCCATTACAGAGAGATGTTCGGTGAGCCGGGTAGTCGTTTAGACCCGTCGTCTTCTTCAGCGCCCGGTTCTTCGGGTCAGGAGACTGTCCCCGAGACTCAGTACACTCAGAGAGTATATTTTCTAAAATTTTAATTTTTTTTATTATTCATTTAATTTAACTTTAAATTTTTACTAACAAAATTTATTTTTTCTTTTTAAGGTTGTCCCTAAAAAAAAGGGACGGACGTTGGGGATTGGTTCCGAGAGTGACATCGTCTTATGGTCAGCGACGGGATGATGAAGTCTCTCAGCTGCGTAGGGAGTCCGATGAGTTGCGTAGAGAGTCTGCTGAGCTACGTCACGAGTTGAGCTCGACGTGATCTCGTATGGGTGGACTCGAGGGCTTCTTGGACGTTGTAGCGGCCACAAATCCGGAATGGGAGACCTTGTTGAGGACCATGCGACAACGAAATCCTATTCCAGGCGAGTCAACATCCGACACACATGCCAAGGCGGATGTAACGGCGAGGAGTGATGAATTCTACCGGCGATTAACGACCCTTAGTTCTTTTTAATTTCGGTTCTTGTATTATGAATTCAAAACTTATTTATATATAAAATATTTTGGTTTTGATTTTTTTAGAATTTTAATTTTATTAATAATTTAAATTATTTAAATTATTTTTTAATTATATTTTTTTATATTTCTGTAAAATAACGAAACGAAGTAAATTCGTAGCTAATTTTGTGACTTCTTTACGTCGAAGCTTAACGAGGTTTTTACGAGAAAAGGTTTACAAGGAAATGACGTGAAAAGTTCACGTGGTCTTTACGAGGAAAGCTATCAAGGTATTTACGTTTACTTTACGAGTATTTACTTTCAAGTTATTTACGTGGGTTTTACGAGGAACGGCTTTCGAGGTATTTACGAGGAAATTTAGCGACGTCCTTACGTGGAAGCTTTACGTGGTCTTTACGACCAAATATTCTTCTTCGCTTTTACGGCGAAATTATTTCCTCGCTATGTTACGACGAATTAGCGAGGATATATGCGTTACGACAAACGTATAACGACGAAACGGGTTTCCTCGCTAATTACTCGTAACACTGATTTTACGACGAAATCACGTGGAAAACTGCCCTCGTAAAACTTGTGTTTTCTTGTAGTGCAAACAAGCCACAGTTACCATTCAAAACATTGTGAAGCTCATATTCTCCTCACCACTGATTACACTTCGTATATTCATGGTTTAGTCTCGATATTCTATTTAGTTACTCCTCATCAATTTCTCACTAATTTTTGTTTGTAATTGGATAAAAACACGTAGATTATCATTTAAATAGGATGGTTCATTGCACGATCTATCTCGCTGGTGCTATTATTTATTTGGTAATTATTTTCCCTTATTTTTATGTAGAGGATGATTCATCCCATGATCTATATCGCTGTATTATTAACTTACTTTTATCAGAATTTTGAACATTTACACCAAAAAGAAATGTTTTTTTTAACATATAATATAGCGCGTGTCTAACGTGCTACATCTTTTAACATGTGACTATGAAGAAGTAGCTGTGTAAAATATATGATCAGTCCAAATTATGGAAACCCGGCTGAGTCTCATGTTCCAGGCAAAGTAGGTTACGTAACGTGTATGAAATTGGTGAAGACAAAAAAGACTATTGTATTGTTAAAGAAAAAAGACTATTGTAGTTACGGAGAGCTCAGTTTTCGTTGAATGTGTTTGGACGGATCGATCGGCGTTTTGTATGAAGTCAACATACTGTCCAGTTGATTTTTGATCAAAGAAGCAAGGACAGTAACGTATACACAATCTGAAGTATATTTTGTCTGTTTTATTTAGGTTACATAATGCAACGTTTTTGTTCCACGAATGCATCTTAATTTTAATTGATAGAAACATTCACAGAATAGATTTGGGTAGTATTTTGCATTTACAACACATGAACAGAGCATAAACTGTAACTTCTGAATTTTTTGCGTTTATAGTTTTTTAGAGGACGTCGAATCATATTTTCTAATCTATATGTATATGCTTAGATACTGGTACATACGTTTTTTTCATTCGAGAGAGTAGACATTTTGTTGTACGTCGTTGTGAATCACAACTTTTGTATCTTTTCGATTAGTCTATCGTAAAATAAGTAGTCTTTCCGTTTCAAAATGTACATGTTTTAAAAAAAAAATGTATCAAAAAATATATTAAAAAAAAATTCAATGTATTAATTAATGGTAAATTGTAAACTTAAAAAAAAACATATTTGAGATTATTGAAATTCTATTGGTTGAAAGCTATGGGGAATAATTAGTCACAAAAAAAAATGCATGGTAATCAAGATTTCATATGTTTTCTTAATATATAAAATTTCTAAAACATAAATCTTTTTGAATTAGAGGGAATATTTTTTTATCATGAGTTAGTTGAAGGTATAAGTTAAGGATGTATCTTGACATATAAAGCAACTTCTCCAGAGGGATAATGTTATTATAGTTCCAAAGCATTGAGAAATGAAAAAAAAAAACACTTTTATTCTAACCAAGACCTCATGAATCTTAGTCAACCACAAACTAAAAAAGAACTGAAACAGAAGAGATCGAAACATTGAGACTAAATCAAATCCTCAAGAAGATATAGATCAAAGCTCATCCCTCATGATCATAGATGGACGAACACCTTGGCTCAAGAAGTCTCTGTAATACTTGCCCGATTCTTTCTCAATACGTGTAAGGTTATTTTTGAAATCAATGTAATAGAGTCCGAATCTGCTCTTGTAACCTTCATTCCACTCGAAGTTGTCCAACAATGACCATATAAAGTATCCTGTAACATTTACTTTGTCGATGCTGCATATTTTACATAGAATGTTCTTATTAGTTTACTTGATATAATGGTTACTCTTATCATTTAAGCAAACTAAATAGGACATACCAAATAGCTTCATTCATACTCAAAAGATGCCTCTGAAGATAATATTTTCTGTTGTGATCAGCAATACCAACTGCAACTGAATCGGTTTCCCCAAGGTCTTCTCCATATCCTAAAAAGATCAATCTATTTAATACTTGTTTTTTTTTAAAACCAAATGAAGATAAAAAAGAGAGCTAACAATGATGATATGAGAGAATGTAAAGTTACCATTTTCCATGATCATAATTTCAGGGTTTGCATATTTATCCTTGATGTACTTCAAAAGACTTCTAAAGCCTCTCGCAAAAACTGGTAGCTTACCGGTGGAAGGCTGAAATACGACAAAAGGTGAAAGTATAACGTTATAGACGCAAATACAAGATTTATCCAACTTTCAGTTTTGTTTATTGAAATCCTTACCGTACTACCAATGGTGAATTTGTCTGAATTCTTGGCTGAAAATAAGATCAATTTTGATCAATACCAAATACAAACCTATTTGTTTGATTTGTTGCGCCATCGCAATTTTAAGTTAAGGAGAGAAATAAAAGCTTACGTTCCCAGGAAATAAGAGAATCTTGCTTCCATCTTGGCTTAGAATGATCTGGATTCTCGACATGGTTTGCAAATGTGGACGTGTAGTAGTTGAGGCCAACGAAATGGGCAGAGTTTTTCAGTTTTGCTTTCTGCGCAGTAGTAAACTGGGGCAATCTGTGTCCAACAATATCTTTCATGATCTGTGGATAGTCCCCATACATAGTAGTATCCAAATGCCTATAAGAGATCATATCATTCAAGAAATAACAAAACTTCATTAAATAAAAAAAATAAAATAATATATTTATAAGCACCCATTATTTACAAAACCATCAACTGCTTACCATCCCAACATAAAGTCAAGTGCACGGCCTATGGATGCACCATCTTGTGAATCCTGAAAGTCATGTGGTTCGAACCAAGCTGGACTGTGTGCGAGTCCGACCTTTCCACCTTTACACTGTCGCCATAATAGAAAAAGAAAATAGTTTATATCTTAAAGGCAACGATGGTAAAACAAGTTTGAAATTAATCCCTACAATTTATATTCATAATTAAATTACCTTTTCACATTGTGTGAAAGCTTCAAAGGCTTCTGCGTGAGCGTTAAGAAGGTTATGACTGACTAGGTAAACCTCGTATCCGGATCGTCCCCCTTTGCACGTACGATCTACGTAGTCAGAACAACGTCCTGGTGCCTTCTTGCCTACGTCATAACCGGCGTGAGCGAAAACCCATGGCTCGTTGAAAGTGATCCAATGTTTCACTTTATCACCATATTCTTGGAAAACAAAATCTGCATATTCCCGGAAGTCTTTCCTGCATTTTTTTTATATTGAGCTATCACGTTACTGGTTTCAACAATATATATATTGTTAATATTCTTTGTACAAAAAAGAACTTACACAATCCTCTCACTTAAAAAGCCGCCGTATTCATCTTCTAAATCTTGTGGAGTGTCCCAGTGAAAAACGGTCACAAAAGGAACTATACCTATATTACATAAAAACATATATTTGTTAGAGAATAATTAAGAAGGTAACTGATTGTCTTGCGAATTGAATTCTATGTATGTATATGCTTTAAACTTTTCATCGAAAAAAAAAATATAAACCATTTCTTAGGAGCTCATCGATGACGTCGTGGTAGAACTGCACACCAGCTTGACTCACTCCTTTCTCCTTTCTCCCATCTGGTTATATATTGTTTTGTTTCATTAATTTTTTCTAACAATCATATTATATATGCAAACCAAATTCGATAATTAGGACTCAATTAAATTAGTGGTTGGAAGCACATATACTTACGAGGAAATATTCTTGTCCACGCGATAGAGAGTCTGAATGCATCGGTGTTTAGGTTCTTCATTAGCTGAATATCTTCCTATGTACATTCGTTTGAAGAGGAGACAATTTTTCAACATCTATTATTACAACAATGATGTACTATCCAATTGAATAATATTTACTAGATATACTTTATATATAGTTTCTTCAAGTATATAAATATATATATATACCTTATAACGATGAAAGAAATCAACGGCCACATCGCCATTATCGTTTTTGCATTTCTCTGTAATTTAAAATTAAAAGATTATTCAGATAGACGAGATAAGAAAATGAATTGAAGAGGCACTAACCTGGGTATCTCTTACAGTAGATATCCCATAGGGCAGGTCCACGACAAGTTTCATTCACTGCCCCTTCAACCTTAGAAATGACATAACGAAATGAGTTGATGGGTTTAAGTAATGGTATATAGAACTACGGTTTTATTTTCTATTTTTGTTTTCCAATTAATATCATGTAATAAGTAAGGAATGGAAAAAAATATATATTATATATGTATATATTGAATTAAAATAGAACGCTGTTTAAAAAGTATGATATATGAAACAAATTATTTAGAACTCTGTTTTAAAAAGTTATATAGTATTATGTTTGATAAGTATATAATAGTGTTCTATTTTTTGAAAATGATAAACATAAATTTCAATCATGATGGTCTCGTTTTCTGGTTCTCCACAAGACTTCTCAATTAGCTTTCTTAATGAATTAACAAGTTTTGATATTTTATTATTTCGCATGTTTCACATGATTTAAATAAAAGGCTTAGATTGAATCAATTCAGCATGTATGATCTACAATACAATATAAAGGATAGCATATTGTTTAGGTGTATGATAACACATGGAAAACTTTAGTTACGTGTCAAGAAATGTCCATGGAAACTTATATCGTACCTGATATGCCGCTGTAGCCGTGCCGAATAAGAAACCCTCAGGGAAACTTGCGCGGCTAAGTTTGGTGGACGGAGGGCAAACAGGCCCGTCAGCTGTTGCCGGAGAGACAACAATGGCTAGGAGCAAAAGCAGCCCTATGAGAGGAACTCTGTGCAAAGCCATTTTTTGTTTTTGTTGTTTTTGTCTTCTTCAAGAAAGAAGTTTAGGATGATTCTTTTACATCTAGTGAGGTTCTTTATATAGGGATTTCCGTTCACTTATTAATCTCTAAGTTTATGTTATTTTAGTATGCCAACCAGGCCCGTTAAGCATCTTTTGATTTTGTGTCTGTAGATCCAGATCGAGTTTCGATTAAATCTCCATTGATAAGTGTATCGTGTGTTTTTTATTTGTTGGTTCATCACGAATAACAAGTGCAGAAATAAAGATAATTTATATATTAACACTAATCAACCTTAACTCCACTGCATCTTTAAACTCATAGTCCAAGTGCTACTGTTTTTTTTTTTTTTTTTTTTTTTGTCATCAATCTAACTTTATCAAACACTTACTCCAAGAGGCTAGCTACATGAGCAAGCCAAACAGGAGTTTCGACGCATATGCAATCGAAAGGGTCAATTCGAGCCCGGACTGCTTTTGCAAGACAGTACGCTCGCTGGTTCATACCACGAGGTATATAAGCAATAGAAAAACATTCAAAATGCAAAGACTCAATGCTAATTTCTTCCACCACAGATGTCATAGCCGGCCAATCCTCAGAGTTCTGGATGACACTTACAAGTTGCGCACAGTCCGTCTCAAAGTGCATTGTTCGTTTTCCTTGTCATATCATCGCTTTCATCGCCCAGACCAGTCCTTCTCCTTCTGCGTGAAGTGGCGATGGAGCTTTTGTGCAATTGCGTAGCCCCAACAAGCATTTACGATCGCCTTCCAGCACCATAAAGCCCAATCCCATCGTCGCCCCCTCTTGAGTCCACGATGCATCTACTTGACATCGTGTTTCTCTAGGTTCTCTTCCTTCCGCGGCGGTCGTTGTAACCCTGTCTTCTCGTTGATCTTCTGCACCGACTTCATCTTCTATTACAGGGACGATCTGTGCCATCTTCCAGCTCCTTGCTTCAGAAAGTGCGAGCTGCAACGAATCTAACGAAGAGGTATCTTCCCCATTAAATAATTTGTTGTTTCGTCCTTTCCATAGGTACCACAACACCCAAGGAAAGGGTTCTAAACACTCCTTTGGGACACCAAACTCAGCTGCTCTCCACATCAAGTGATCTATATTAGTGTATAGAGAACTACACGGGAATTCGCCCGGATGAGTTGGGATATTTGACAATGCCCAGCATTGGACTGCCGGAGGGCATTCAAATAAGATATGGTTGATCGGCTCCTCCGCACCACAACGGGAACATGATCTGTCTGTAGCACAATGTCGATCACACAATCTGCTCGCCGATGGTACAAAACCAGATAGAGCTTGCCAAATAAAGTGTTTGATTTTTCTTGATGTTTTCAAGTTCCAAACTCCACTCTTTAGCTTCGTTATACTCGGCTCTTGTACCTCTGTTAGTAGATCTTCTTTCCGTTTTGCATTCACCACTTCATACCCTGACCTCACCGTGTAAGCTCCTGACTTCGTATGCTTCCAGAGATAGCCATCTCTTCTCCCTATACGACTTGGTCTAATCGCCAGGATTTTTCCCACATCTTCCGGCACGATGAGTTCTCTGATAAGTGGCTCATTCCAACATTTTGTCTCGTGAATGATCAGGTGATGCACTCTCAGATCTCGGTCTATTTCATCTCCCACCAGAAGGGCCAGTCGTGCTAGTTCTTCTGGGATCCAGCAATCCTCCCAAACGTTTGTATCTGCTCCCGTCCCAATCGTACGTTGCAGGCCTTCGCCCAACACTGATCTCGCAGTCCATAAGCTGCTCCACCCATATGATGGATTGTTAGCTTTCCCCACTAGCAGAGGATTTGAATGACGATAGTATCGTCCTTTCAAAACCCTTGCCAATAGCGAGTCCGGGTAGATAAGCAACCTCCATACCTGTTTTACGAGCAGAGCGAGATTGAAGTCCCTGGAATCTCTGAATCCCAGATCTCTTCTCTCTTGTGGTACACATATTTTATCCCAAGCTACCCAATGTAGTCCTCTGTTATTAGCCTTGGCACTTCACCAGAATCTAGATATAGCTCCTGTCACTTTCTTATGGACCTCTTGGGGTAGCAGGTAGCATGACATAGTAAACGTAGGTACCGCTTGTGCAACTGATTTAATCTAAACCTCCTTTCCACCTTTAGATAGATATTTAGCCTCCCAAGTATTAACTCTCGAATTTAGCCGATCTTGGACATATGCAAAGACTTGTCTTTTGGATCCACAAATCTTCTCGGGCATTCCGAGATACATACCCATTCTTCCTTCTTTATTATGCCAGATAACCTTTTCAGGTCTTGTTTTGAGGACGCTATGACCTTAGAACCGAACATAACTGAAGATTTTTCTTTATTCAGTTGTTGTCCTGAGGCGTATCCATAGACGTCAATTATTCTCATCAACTCTTGACACTGACTGGACTCCGCTTTGCAAAAGAAGAGACTGTCGTCAGCAAAAAGAAGATGAGAAACAGCCGGGCAAGATCGAACGATCTTCATTCCAGTAATCTTCTTTGATCTCTCTGCCTCCTGGATTTGAGATATCAATACTTCAGTGCAGAGAATAAATAAAAATGGCGATAGCGGGTCGCCCTGCCGGAGTCCCCGGGATGGGGTGATGCTTCCTTTTGCATCCCTGTTAATCAGAACTTGATAAGATACCGAAGATATACAGCTCATGATCCAATGGATCCATCTCTGATCAAATCCTATCTTTTCCATCAGAGCTTTGAGAAAACCCCATTCCACTCTATCGTATGCTTTGCTCATGTCCGTCTTGATAGCTACATATTTTGAGTTACAACTCTGGTTCGTTCGTAGAGCGTGGAACATCTCTTGGGCCACCAAAATATTATCAGTGATGAGTCGTCGAGCCACAAAGGCTGATTGTGTTTCAGATATTAGCTCAGGCAGAATCTTCTTTAGGCGAGCCGACAAAATCTTCGAGATGATTTTATAGCTAACATTGCAAAGGCTTATGGGCCTGAACTCTGCCATATTAGCCGGTCTCTCATTCTTGGGAATCAAACAGATGTTTGTCTGATTCATTCTTTCATCAAACTCTCCTGTCTCGAAAAATTCTCGGACTATACACATAATATCCTTCCCAATATGATTCCAAAACCGTTGATTAAATAGGCTTGTCATCCCATCAGGTCCCGGGACCTTATCTGGGTTGATCGCGAAGACAGCGTCTTTTATCTCAGCATCTGATGGAGGGGCAGTCAGCATTACGTTTATTTCATTTGTCACTCTCTCGGTAATAAACCGGATGCTAGTCTCAAAATCAGAAGGGTTCGAGGTAGCAAATATATTTTCAAAATATTCCACTGCCACTTGCTCTATTTCCTCTTCTGTTTCCACCCATGCTCCCATCGAGTTTTTGAGTTTTGTAATCCTGTTTCTGGCCCGCCTCTGTTTAGTTTTAGCATGGAAATATTTAGTATTTCGATCACCTTCTTTGAGCCAGAGAGCTCTGCTCTTTTGTCTCCAATAAATCTCATCTTCTCTGTACGCTGCACAAAGACGCCACTTCAGCTCCAATTCTTCTTCACTCGACACCTCATCATTTGCTTGAGCTTGGTCGATTTGCATCTTTAGTTGCTCAATCAACTTCTCATTATTTGATGGATTACTTCTCTTCCAAGAAGAAATCGCCTTTCTGCACCGAGAAATTTTCCCCACCAGGTCTCCTTGTTGATGGCGATCATAGGGTCCCCATCCCTCTTTAACAGCCGCCACAAACCCATCCTTTCCAAACCATCGTTTATCAAATCTGAAATTTCTCTTTGGTTTTGTCACTCTCGATCCTATCCTAGCCAGAACTGGCCGATGATCGGAGCCCCATCTCAATAAATACTCCACATCAGTGTGGGAAAATAAATTATGTCAATCTTCGTTTCCAACTGCTCTGTCGAGACGACATTGAATGCGTCCATTTTTCCTCCTTCCTGCCCATGACATGGCATTACCCTTGTAGGGAAACTCTAACATGCCACAGTTGGCTAGCATAGTCTTGAACGGGATAAATGACGTCTCAGCTCTCTTTCGTCCTCCTTTCTTCTCGGCATTACTCGTAATCTCGTTGAAATCTCCTACCATCATCCAAGCTCCTGATCTTGTGACGCTCATTCGGGTAAGCCTCTCCCAAACAAAATTCTGGTACTCCACCACTGGATCGCCATACACAAAAGTAAGATATACTTTATGGCCTTCTATCTGCGCTTCAACATCAATCATACGATTATTGGAATAAACAAACTTCACCGCAGAGTCGTTCATATAAAGCAAAGCCAAACCACCGCTTGTACCAGAAGGTTCCACGGTAAATAAATTATCGTAACCAAACTCAAACTGAAAGTCTTGCATAAAAGAAAAAACATTTTTTGTTTCTGAAAGAAAAAGAAAACTAGGATTGAAACAGCGAAGCAACTCCCTCAAGTGTTGCTTGGTCAAGTAGGCTCCGGTCCCTTGACAGTTCTATGTGATAGCATTCATATATGCTTACTGGGTGGTTTCTGGGACACCACCGAACCTGGTACACTGGGGTTCTTGCCGTTTAAGGCAGAAGGATACACCTCATTGCGAGGGAATTGGGATGTAGGCCGCACCATGTTGAGACGGCTCTGTCGCGTTACCTTACTGTTTGGAGATGCACAACCACGAAGGGCTAGCTTCTTCGATGCAGTTGTGCCTTTGATCTCTGGACTTCTTGGCACTTTCTTTCTCTTCCCTTCACGTTGGAGAGTCCCTTCCTGGTCCCGATCGATTGATGCGCCCACCACAGTAGATCCAGCACGAGGCTGATTAGGTACGACGACATTGGGACTTCTCTTCCCCACTGCTTTCTTCATCTGTTGGCCCCTTATATCCTCTTCCTCTCTTTCTCCCCGAGTCTCCATCCTCTCTGTGTTCTGTTGAAGCTCCCTTTTCTTATTTGAGCTCTCCCTTTCTTTTTCCTTTCGTTCAAGCTCCTGTTCCTCCTCCATGAGATCATCAATATTTAGCATTTCTTCATCTAAGACTGGTTCTGGGTCTGTATAGAGCTCAACCATCTTCTCAAAAGCCTCTTCATCCATATATTCCTCATCCTCTTCTGGAACCTGTACGCTGGCCTCGGCTCCTTCAGTAGACTTCACTTGTTCTTTTTCCTTTCCCATTCCATCATCCACATTCCCCCCCCCCCTTGTATCCTGTTGTGAACATCATGTACTCTAGTCTCAGGCTGCACTGCAGTCACCACCACCGTCGATCTTTGCACCATCTCCGGGTTGTTATTTATCACAGGTTCACGAATGATCAGTTTGCCTCTTCCATGAGAGGCTCTTTCCTGGTTAGAGGGAGGTTCAATCGCGATTCCTTTTCCTTTTTCAATCCTTCTTCTTTCTGCCTCCATCTCCTTCTCTCCACTCTCCATTACCTCACCAGGACTTTTTCTATCTCCACCTTGGCTTGGCCTCACAGGTCGCCATTCTCTATTAATTCTCTGAGTCGAGACCCGAGGCAAGTCCCGGTTATATCCTCTGTCGCTTTGGCCCACGTAGTGTACTGTAAGTGTGCGTTACGAGTCAGGAGAGATGCGATGGCCGTAACTATATCGACTGACGCTTTGTGAATCTCGAGGATGGACACTGTGCTGTATCATCTTGTCGTTATTGTTCCAGTTTGAGTGCCCTGAGAGAACTCTGGATCTGGATTGTTCATCCTCTCTTTTACTGTAATCATACTCTTTACCTCTATGGTAGGGATGATACCTCGCCCGATCTCGGGGATCATTTGATACAGAATTTTTATCTAGTCTGTTCCAGACGTTTTTGCTTTTAGCCTCGCAACGTCCCGTAATTCTGTCTCTAAGATCCTGAGGAGACCTCTCTCCCCTCCTTGCATAGGCTCCTTGAAGGTCTCTGGGTGCGTTTCTTCCATACTGTTTAACATGCAGGCAGTTTCGATCAGGTGATCGTACACTTTCATGCCCATAACGCGATGGGAAGGAGAACACTTCTCTGGTTGCTTTATCTTCCTTCTTCTATTGCTCAATTCTTGCCAATCTATTCTTCTCCTTCTGAGTTTCTGATAACTCTGGACATGTACCTTCTTCATGGGAGATCCTTTTACAGGTAAAACAGTGTCTGTGCAAATCCTCATATTTGAGTGTCACCCTAATGACATCACCGTTTGCAAAGCCTGCTCTCCTCTCAAATTGCAGAGGTTCGTCAGCATTAACGTATACCCGAACTCTTCCTCCATCAACATCAACCTTGTCCACCAGTCCCAAAGCTTTTCTGATGTTTCAGAAAAGCATAGAGTTTGGGAAGTCCTCCCTGATCGTCGGGGTCCAGCGTTCTAACGAAAAGCTCCACTTATTAAAGTGACATGGTCTTCTCTGTAGAACCTTCTGCAGGTCTTGTTCACAGTCAAAATCAAACTGAAATTTATTATTTCCCAAGTTTGTTCCACGTACTTTTCCTTCAACGTCCCAAATATGCCTCTTGGGCATATGTTTGATCAAAGCATTGACACTTCGTCCATAAATATGGAACATTCGCCCTACCAACGAGAGTTTATACTTATCTATCAGATCTGAGTAATCAAATTCCGGGATTGGGATGATTTCATCTTCTTTCTTGTCAAGCCTTCGTCTCCCTGTCTTCGACCCATCCCCTTTCTCACGGTAGCCAGAAGATCGATTCATCCTATCCATATATCAAGTAGTGAGGTAGCTTTCTTTCACCAGACAAAACTCCCTATATAAGGGGAAATCGTAAACAAAAGTTCTCTTGACAGCCTTTCTTGTCCGTCACGTCAGATCAGAGATCTAGGATTTAGGGAAGTCCAAGCTAGGAAACACTGCAAGGGGCAGGAATACTTGTCGTAACAGGTAGCTAGTAGTCTCATATCTTCTCTTCCTAGCAAGGAGAGCCTCAAAACTAACTTCCTTGAGGAGGAGCTTGCCAGATCTGAAAAAATCGCCCTGGTAGTCGCCAAACCCTAGTGGCGCTTATCCAAGTGCTACTGGTTAGGTTCAGTTTTATTTATTTTTTTCATTTACAAAAAGAAAAAAATAATAAAATCTAAACCATACATAGTCCAATAAAACATTGGTTTTATTTCAAAATTTTAAAATGTAATAAAAATAAATTAATTTAAATTGTTTAAATATATTACAATTTGTACAAAAACAATTCTCAAAATTATAGGACCAGTTTAAACAGATATATATATATTTTATTTTTTGCTAAAATTTGGTGAACATATATTAGGTATCCAGTTTCTCTAGTGTCGTCTATTCACGAGAACAATCTTATTGGTGACATACTCACTAAGTATCTCACTAATACAATAATATTATGTCAAGTAAAAATTAAGCTAAGAAACTATACCAAAATTGTTAGCTCCAATGGTAGGTACCTACTAAGTTTCTTACATTATAATATTACTATTTTTAATTTTATGTTAATGTAATTTAGGTTAGGAAAAATATTTTACAAAATTTTTCTTAAATCTAAATAAAATTTTAAACCTATGCAGTTATACCAAAAAAGTATTTATTTGTATTCATTAATTTTATTTATTTATAAATAATAATATTTAATAGTTGTATTGATGATAAAGAAAAAAATAATAATTATAGATAATTATTTCTAAATATTAAATCTTAATAATATTTTTATTTTCGAAATTTATAGTTTTAGTACTATTACATTAATTAAAAAATTAATATACTATTATTGTATTAAACTTCAATCATTTCAATTTAAAGAAGTATTAAAATTGATGAAATTTTGTTTTATTGACAATAATAAAGACTATTCATATGGTGACATGTGGTAGGAACGAAAAGTTCTAAAAGGATATTAGTTTAGAGAATGCGTTGTGAGTCTTTTGATTTATTTTTTTTTTCATTTATTTTTATTATCTTTTTGTCTTAGATACTTGCTCTCATACTATCAATGGAGCTGATTCAGTACCGAATCTGCATACCTTACTTAACTACTCCTCGTTTAGTTTTCTCTATTTTCCTTTTAGTTTCTGCAAGTTGAGCCAAAACCAAAATAATATTATACATAGGATGATTCATCGCACGATCTCTTTGGTTATTATTATTATATATATATATATATAAGATGATCCATCGCACGATCTCTTTGATTATTATTTTTATATAGGATGATTCACCGCATGATCTTTAATGTTGATCACTAATTTAGTTTTTCAGAGTTTGGAACATATAATATCCCGCGTGTCTAACGTGCAGCATATATTAACATGTGACTGAATATTTCGTGGTGCAAACTCCGAAACAAATAAAGTTTTTGAAACTAACAAATAAAGTTTTCCTTAACACCATGCATTTATATTTTAACATGAAGATTTTTCAGTACAACAATAGACGGTGACTCTATAATTTGTTTTCAATTTTTTTTTTTGACTAAAGGCTTTCAAATTTAAAATAAAACGATTACATGATAAGACTGAAGGTCTTATAGTCGGGAAAAGTTTTCATGAAACAATCTTCATGAGCATATTTAATCCCAAACCAGTGAGAATAACAAAGGCAAGGAAGAGTTAAGATAGACCATCAATGGTATGAAAGACAATATCTAATGAGAGGAGCTTCGCCCGCGGCGACCACGCTTACCTCTCCCTCGAACAGTTTTCCACTCCAAACTTTGATATTTGATAGGAGGCTTTGATTCCCTCCCACCTCTTGTCAAGTTAAATGAGCTTGAAGGCTCAGTTTCAACTTCATCCACATCTCCTAGCACTGTAAAACGAGAAGGACTCTCAAATGCACAATGGATAGGTGGCGTGGTTAAGGGACCAACAACTGAAGTTTCTAAAGCCTCGTTGTTGATAATGGCTGATGGAAAAGATTCCATAATCTGTGTATCAGTGGGAGTAGATTGGGAATCTACTAATGTGGATAAAGTGCTTACCGACTTAGGTGGAGTAGCAGACTTCTTTTGTTGAGAGTGAGAAGAAGAAGGTGATGAAGTTCCAAATAGGCTGTTTTCTGTTTCATGTTGGAAGTGGGAATGATCTGAGGGGCCCGATGTAATGGCTTGAACATTCACCACATCTGGTTGCTGGCTGGGGAGAATTAACGCTTGATCATCTAAGTCATTGCTCAGATTCTGATTCTGAATCACAAGAGTATCAGATGCTGCAGTAGAGGTGACGAGGTTAGCATTGACCTGTGGATGGACAGGTGGCGATGGCGTTGTTGATGCATTCCCATTTTGTAGGATAACATCAATATCTACTACAGGAATATCACAACTATCTTCTTTTGTTTGTGCCTGTAGTGTAGTATCATGTACCGGCTTAGAAGTCAAAAGACACCGCTTCGCTTTGTGGCCAAGATTTCCACACCTCTCGCACATAGATGGAATCCACGTGTATTCAACATTGACAAGAAATATGTTTCCTTGTTTATCATCAAGTGCAATAATCTTGGGGAACTCTCTATCAAGCTCCATCTCGACTAAAACCTTTGCTACTTTGCCATTTTACAAAATAAAACAATAATACTACTGTCCGGACGAGGTAGTCCAAGTGTCAGGACGGGCCTGCGGTGGCAACCACCATCAGGGTTCGATTCCCTCCCCATGCGAAAACTATCCTGCCTCTTCTGGACACCAAAGTGGTATTGGGTTCGATCCAGCCCAGGTACAGCCTTCCCGGGTGAAGTGGACCGCTGCTTGACCGGGCCCAGGGAAATGACCCGCGAAGCGGGGAACCCCTGGATTATCAAAAAAAAAAAAAAAAACAATAATACTACTACTACTACTTAATCTTTATATTGAGTCGTTCCGATTTTGTTTTTGTGAAAAGTGTAACTTTATATATAAATATGACTACTGTTTGTAAAAGATTAGTTTCTCTTTTTTGGGCTACGAAATTTCATAACGACTAGGTTAGTTTATCGACAATCTTCTTCGGAATCTATATTATAATTAGAGAGTTACTTTTTTTTCTTCTGAAATCGACATGTAAGCATCAGATGGATCCCATTTTAAAAAGTATAAAAAAGTGTCAAATCCATGGTTCGAACCCGTGTTATTGAGATAGAAACATCAATATTTATACAACTAAACTAAACCTTCGAGCTTCTCCGTCTTGGTTATAGTAGTCAGGGTATAGTCGCTGGCCCCCTCCGCTTTTGGGATTCCCTGAAGTACATCGAGTTTATGGGAATCAAGATTCTCTTACTTATAAAAAGGTAAGTTAATCTTCAATTTATCACACTTATTTAACATAATTGTTTTTAAGTGATTTCCTGATTCTTTGTTGAATAATATTATTTACAGATTTATGTGATTCATGTGTACATTTCCGCCGGACGTGCTAATCATTACAAGTCATCTTTGAAAGCCGGTTCCATTGTGAAAGACGATCGCTTTGAGGTTGCTAGGTTCTCAAGCATGTACAAGATAACTGATCATCCATTCCTCATTCGTTTCATCCCACCAACCATTATTGATGAAGTCATCACGGGTGCTCTTGAGATCAATCTCCAGTCATGATTAGGTTGTTCGACAATCTCCAAGTGATTACGAACACAAACCTAGAACTCCCACGTATATTATCATATTGCAGCTGGGTTTATATTATGTTTTGATATCATAACTGATATTTAAACTCACAGAGATGGTTGGGCAAATACGTTCTGCATAGGGCTCTGACCTCACCAAACAAACAACTCGAGTCGTTATCCGTCTCCTCATTGACCCGTAAGAAAAAATCAACACACAATTTCCTTCATATTACTGTCTATATTGTGCTAACATTAATGATCAAAAATATTTCCTACCCAAGATATGTGGTCGTCTATTTATCTTCCTTACTAATCAAACTAATTTCGCCCAAACCTTTATTTTACAGCTTAAAAGAAACCACAGCAACCCAAACAATCAAAACACTAAAAACTAGAATCCCCAAAAAGACAAATCATTAATGATCAACATATCTTTTTGGTCTAATCTTATAAATAAACTTCAAAACAAATATATCAAACCAATCACCTCAACTAAAACTCAACGACACATACATCGAGTCAGCTAAACAAATATAAACTGCACGGCCAGCTATTTTGACAATTTACAAAGTTACTTTCGCAGATGTTTACGAAGAAGACGAAGACGACAACCAAGATCAGTGAAATCACCTAAACGAAAAAGCAGAGTAAGTTATAAACTCTGATAAATACAACTAACAACAATTTTTGTTTACATATTACCCATCAAATAAAAGAGAAACAAACACATACACACCAAGACAATCCCGGCAGACACAAAGGCAGCAACAACATCTCCACCTGCTCACTCCTCTTGTCTTATGAAAATAGCTTACATGCCCAATGTCAACAAGCCAATGTTATTGTCTTCTAATGAGAAATACATAAATTCGTTTAAAACTCATTAAGGCTCAAATAATCAAAATTGTCACTCATTTTATAGTTATTTCTACAAGTCTTCATGTATTTGTTTTAAAGGTCCGGTAAAAGCAACAAGTTAAAAAAAACATATAACGGATAATAAAAATTATTACGTAATACACACAACTTACACAACTAAACTGGAGAAAAAATATTTAGAAACAAAAGGTATTCTCAATAAACTTAGTATAATTTATGTACTCTCAATATTACAAGAAACAAATTAAAAAGACAAACAAACAATAAGTTTCAGTGACACAAAGCAACGCCATGAACTATATCAATCACATTACTAACACAGTTTAGTCTTTCATAAGTGGAGAACAATGCCCAGAGCCGGTCCTGAAAATTCGGGGGCTTGAAACAAAATGAAAAATAGGGGCCTATATCTTACATCACAAAAATATCCCAAAAACAAACTCATAAACATAGTTCATATATAAAGTACTAAACCAATGATAAAACATAAGTTTCTATACAAAAAATTGAACAAATGAAGCGATAGTTTATGCCGATATTTTTCTTCTGATATAAACACAAGCGATTGACAAGGAGTAATGAAATTCTGTTTTGAAATTGTGTTTTTGGCTTGCAGGTTACGACAGGGAAAGGAAGTGCAAGAGTCGAAGACAAAAAAAAATGAAATACGTTAGTTCAAATTTTTTTTAGCTTTGTGGATTTTTACTCTTTTTGATTTATTGGGCTATTTACATTATTGTGTTCTTTGGCCCATTCAAATGGACTTTGGTTGTTAAACCAACGTGATATAACCAAGTTCGTGTGATCTCATTAATAAAAAAATTTTGTTCTATAATTTATGGATCAAATGCTGATATAGACCACTTGGTCTAGAAAAAATCTAAAAAAGACTTCTTGTATTTGGATTTTTACTTTGAATTAATTTTAAATAGAAAAATAGTCAAAAAGACTTCAAAACTCAGAAACTTCTATTTATTTACCAACCCAACCACTACCTATCCAAACCCAATAATCCGACCCAACCCAATCCGGATCCCTAGACCCCCAAATCTCTCCTTCTTCTCCAACATCATTTTTACGTTCTTCATCTCCATTTTTTCATCACCATTTCTTAAAAATCAAACTCAAACTCAAACTTAAGTGCCATTCATCTAATCCCTTCCATATTATTCTGTTTTCATTTACTTCATCCGGATTCACAACTTTCAAAAAGCCCAGATTTTAAATCTCCATTTTAACAAATTTCTCAATTCCATAATCAAAATCAAAATAAAAAAAAAACTCTTCAACCCTTACGAATTTCCGTTCTTATCTCAAATCGATCAATTCTTCATCATTCCCAATCCATTTTCTCTCATATAAAATCGAATCTCACTTTTAAATATAAAATTTTTGACAATGAAGAACGCAAAGTGCTACTAGTACACATAGTACAACTGAAACTAGTATAACTAGTACAACTACAATGAGTATAACTAGTATAATTAGAACAACTATAACTAGTACAATTTTATAACGGTTTTTGTTTTCAGCGAATAATGTTATAGAAGAGGATAATGTAGAACCAAAATGTTTGTCTAATTATGCCATGCATGAATTTTTCAATATATGTTAAAATTTTGCTTTATATAATATGTATTTGAATAATTAGTTGTTTTACCAGTTGAACTAGTTGTACTATTTACTGAAAAAATCATTTATATCCTTTTGCTCTCGAAACCAAAGAAGACAATTGTCAAACCGAAAAATGTTGCAATAGTAAAGGATTAGAAGAATATATTCCAGAAGATGACACAAAAAACATCAAGAGTTCAAAATGATGTATAAGCATTCATGTTTGGTGTTTGGATTACGATTATAATAGTCTGACTGATACAACTGGTTTAACTACAATAATAGTATTACTAGTTTAATTGTGGCAACATTTGAGTTGCATTGTTTTAAACACTTACCAATTTGGCCAGCTGATTATTTTTTCATATGTAGTACTAAATTAAATATTTAAATTTCAGAACTTGAATAGTTGTCCTAGTTATACCAATATTAATAATGTGTTCAACCCCAATGTTTAAAATATGATACACATTTAAAACGTGGTGAACATTTAAAACAATATTAAATAAAATAACAAGTAGTTATATCAGTTTACTAGTTGTACCTTCTGTACATAGTTGTAGTAGTTTTTGAGTTGTACCAATTTGTGCATAGTTGTACTTTGACGGTGAAATCAAAAAATATTAGTTGTACCATATAATAAATATATTTACCTCAGTTGTACCACTTATTTATGTGTACATAGTTTTGCCCAGTTACAATGAAATCATCAATTTCGTAAAAATATATTTCATGTATGTTTTCCATAAATTATGTAAACAAACAAGTTAAAAAAGTATAAGGTAGATCATGTAAACTTATGTGATGGTGTAAGAATTGCTAAAAATAAAAAAAAAAACAAAAATCATTAAAAATAAGGAATCTATCTAAACAGTTACCAGTTTGGTTATTTGATTATTTTTACATATGGAATACCGAATTGATTTTGTCAATTTCTGAGATGTCAAAGTTGTACCAGTTGTACCAGTATTTTCACATTATAACTGTGTAAATATATTTTTGATGTTTATTTTTCATAATAATATGGTCAATCTAATTAACAAACCTTAAAAGTATAAGGTATCTTATGTAAAATTGATAGTGTAATTTAATAATTTAACAATAATTGAAGAACCTCAGAAAAATAGATGAAATTTTATCATCATATGTAAAAAATGATTTAATAGTTGAGTTAATTATAGTAGCTGCAAATTGTACACGAATTATAACATTTATATACTAGTTATACCAGTTATATTATTTTTAACATGTATAGTTGTATGAGTTATACTAGTTGTACCTAGTCGAATGAGAGAATAAAATAATAAAAATCGTGTGGCTGTGAGTTATTTATGCGTCAGATTAAAGAGTGAGAGATGAGAGAGAATGAGAGATCTGTGAAAACGTGTGGCCAAGATTAAAATATAGAAAAGATGATCAATGGCTCTGGTTGAAGTTTCATTAATGACACTTTTGTAAATATAACATTCCTCTTTCCTCCTCTTAATCCGACGGTTCTGATTTATACAAAGATTATAGAATCCGATGGTTCATATTATCCATTCATTAAGGGTAAAATGGTAGTTCACAATCACTTGGTCCATACAGATTTTTTTTGGATGGGTGAGACTTGTTTTTGGCCTTTTGGTCCATTTCAGATTTTAGTCATGTATGTATATTGGATTTTCTAGAAATGGGGCCTCTAAAAAATGGGGGCCTAAGACAAATGTTTCAATGGGCTTGGCCCAGAACCGGCCCTGACAATGCCTACACAGTTCATCATCACAACTCTAACTTTATAACCATAAAAAACTTGAAAAACAATAATCAACCCAAAACGCAAAATTTACAACTACAATAATCCTATCAAATATTGAGACGAAATAATAACTCTTTCCAAATACCCCTAGTTTAGTACAAAAGAATAGTGGATGGAACATTCGTCGGATTTTATTCCGATGGAGAATAACATTGAAGTATTTAGTGCAACTCTCAATCTTATCACCTGTCATGCAAAGCAGTCTACTTGATCTAGACATAAAGGAATTATCGTATGATCGTATCCATCGTAATATAATTTGACCGGTGGCCTCAATACTGGCTGAAACAGAACACAGTCATTAGGAATAGAGGTCGAATCTTTCGAGATTCTTTAACTTTCCCTGTTCTCTGATGTCTTGTATCGGCTTTGGTTTAGGCCTTCGAGATTTTACTAATTGACTAAGTTTTGTAAGCAGGTTCAGATTCCTTTATAAACTCTCAACGTGAAGCTCTTCTCCTTTGAAAGTATCGGTAACGATTCATCTCCTTATTCTCCATTCTTAATTGTGTGGATCTGTTAATAAACTCATGCTTGTCTGGTTCAAATAACTTCCTTTGTCTCACCTAAATAATTTCCTTGTCAAATTAAAGTTTGTATCAGATGGACTATCAGTAGGCCTTGGGCTTGAACTATGTAACTTTTAGTACTCTTTTGTTTTTGGTTTGTTTTGATAGAAGCCCAATTAATAAAAGAAAAACATTATAATCTATTTTTTCGTACCAAAACATTATAATATATAATCTTCCTTTTACATTTTTCCTACTGAAATGCATTAAAATGTATGATTGTTTATGTCATTTAGCTCATTGAGTTCCTCGAAAGAAGTAGACATAGCACACAAAATAGTGGAATTAAAGAAGTGAAACTCTAGAAGACGATTAAGTTATAAGTGTATGATCACTATAATTTCTTAAGAGAATCTCTCATCATTTTTTTATGAATTTTCAACTTATAAATACAAACGAAGTTTTATTATTATTTTAAAAGTCGATTTACAAAAAAAAAAAAATTGAGAATTCCACCTACAAAAAAATCCTTAAATAAATAGATTTCTAAAAAGTATATAATATTGTAGATATCTAATAACATATGAAATTCCTCACTTCATTAGTAACACAAGAGCAGTTTGTCACTATCTTAGTTGACTAAGATAGTAATATATGCAGAAATTTTTTGTTCTTGCTATCAAATGTTGATTCTCAAGTGAGAAATGTATACAATTAATTTGAAGAAAAATTATCATGGTTAATAAATTTTTTTGAAACCAACTAATGAACACTCATATATCTAAAAGGCCGATTATTAATATGTATTGGAACCTGGGGAGTTAAAGACCTGCGACCAGCAACAAATAAATTAGTCTTTTCCAGCTGCTGATAGAACATGGTTTATTTGAGACCCATATCAAAATATCAGCATCAACATGGCAGGAGGTTAGTGAAACTCTCCTGGTTGTGGAATGGCATAAGGTGGTCTGGTTTAAAGGAAGGATACCCAAGCATGCTTTTCTTGTTGTAGAGTTGTAAACTGAGCGAATCCATGTCCATTAGCCCATATCCATTTGTCCATTTATTGTTTGCGGACAGAGAGTTACCATGTCCATTAAGAACCATGTCCATTAAGGACCATACCCACTAACACCCATATTTTTATGGACTGCCATGGGGTCCATAATGACCATATAAGAAATTTTAAATTTTAATTTATAAGCCTACAATTATATATACAAGTTCATAAAATTAAAATTTATCCATAAATTCAAAAGTACAACAATACATAAGTTCATAAGTACAACAATTCCACTCTTGGTGGGAAAAATCGATTTGCGGTTTTGGCGGAAAAACTTAATTTTGCAGTTTTGACGGGAAAACTCGATTTTGCAGTTTTGGCGGAAAAACTCATTTTTACGGTTTTGGCGGGAAACTAGATTTTCTGATTTTGGCAGAGAAACTCGATTTTTCGGTTTTGCCTTGGGGTACATAATGACCATATAAGAAAATTTTAATTTATAAGCCTATAATTACATATACAAGTTCATAAAATTAAAATTCATCCATAAATTCATAAGTATAATAATACATAAGTTCATAAGTACAACAATTTCGGTTTTGGCGAGAAAAATTGATTTTGCGGTTTTGGCTGGAAAACTCGATTTTCCGGTTTTGCCGGGAAAATTTGATTTTGCGTTTTGAAGAAAAACTCAATTTTGCGGTTCTGACAGAAAAACTCGATTTTCTGGTTCTGGCGGAAAAATTTGATATCAAAATTTAAGCGAAAAAATCGATTTTACGATTTTAGCGGAAAAACTTAAATTTTAGAAACCCTAGGTTTTGTGACCATTGGACAGTCCACGTCCATAAAGCCCAAAACCAACAAATACCATTTTCTTAATGGTCTTCCACATTTTGTCCAATAAAAACCAATGGAAAAAATGGGTTTGTCCATATTAAGCCCGTTTGTATATGGACATGGGCAACCATTGGACGGCCCACCCATTTGACACCTCTATCTCGTTGGGTGCTAGCTCGTGTTAGACTTCATGTCCCATTAGAGTGTCCGCTAAAGCTCAACCAACATGGAATCTAGGCAGCATCCTTTCTTTGATTGTGCCTTCAGCTCAGATGTTTGGATTTTCTTCTACTCAAGGCTCCATCTATTACATCCTTCCTTGCTTGATGATGGTATCATCAGATGGTTGAAAGACCACCATCTAGAGACTCCATCATTGTGCTTATTGTGAGACTGGCTTTCCAAGCTTGTATCTATGGTATTTGGAGAGAAAGGAACTCAAGGCTTCCCTCTCAAGTTTCTAGATATCCTATCTCGGGAGCAAAGGAATCTGCCTTCAACGGTAACCTATCTATCAAATTGGTATCCTCATTTTGTCTATTTTCTTGCTATTGTTAGCTTATTTTGTCGTGTGTGATTCGAGCTGTTGGTGCTATAATCTTGCGGGATATATGTAATTGTTTTTCCTTTTTAGTGAAAAAAAAATATCAGCACCAAACAAGCAGAGTGTAACAGTTGGAAATTTTCCATTGCTTCGAAACCTTGTAAACTATTTTTTGTTGTTGATATTATGATGCACTGGAGGTAAGATTAAGCCTCAAACCACCCCCTCCCAAAAAAAAGTTCCCTATATATACAAACTAAACAAATCAATAATTGTGAAAAGAATCAGTTCAAATAATGATCCGAGGGAAGATCTCTTTAGTATATAAAACACAACAAGAATAAACAAGAAAAGGCAGTCAAAAGAAGTAGAATATCTTTTGTCTAGAAAAAAGCATAATCCTAAGTTCTCATCATTGGCTCATAGATAACAAAAGAACCTTTCTCTAAGACCATGATTAATCCGGAGTTCTTAAAACGAGGTTCTTAGGCCATCTTTATCCCTAAGAAATTCATTTGGGTTTTTTAGGTTTTCTTTTTCTAAAAAAAAAAAAAAAATTTAAAAAGTAAACCAATCGCGGATCGTCACGAGTCAGTAGGACCCGTGAACAGTGTAAGAAACTCACTAAAATCGGTTCTTAATTAGTAGTTTTTGTAACCGATCCTTAAGGGTTTTGTGGGAGTCCACGCACTAAGAACCTCACTAAGGATCCCGGATAATCATGCTCTTAGCGGAAGTAAAAGAAACTGTTTCTTAACTTTTAACTAAAAAAGTTAAGAACCAGAATCCACATTTTCTGTTCATTTATTTCACTAAAAAGGGCAAATCACCGTGGAGATGAAGACAGCATAATCTCCTAATGAATGAATCATACACTGATTCCATTGTTATTATGTGTATATATCAAAAGGAAAATAAATCTTGAAACATCAAACTCTGGAATCCATCTACTACAAATGGGTACTTATAGCACAATTTCTCTATTGAAGCTCTATGCATGTAAAGTCGTTTGAGTTGAACATCTAAGATTCCAAAATGTTCATGATAAATATGTAAATTAATACATGGATTGGATCAGCCGTCGGGTCATGATGATGAATAGAGTTAGATGGCAAAACATGAACCTGCCCGCGGGCCCGGTCCGTTTGAACTTGCTGCGGGGCGGGATTGGTTACTAAGATTCAGGCCCGAATTTTTAGCGGGCCTCGCGGGTTGAGCTTGTGCGGGATTGGACCAGAAGCGGGATGGGCTCGGTGTGTACCGCGGGACCCGCGGGGATCCGCAAGACATATTCACTTTGAGTCTTCAAGCTCTCACCAAAAAAACAACCTGAGAGAAATGGCGATTAGAAAGTCGATCTCTTATGGCTTCTCCTCTTCTTTGATCCGTCACAAAAACTTCGATCCACGAAAACAACTTCTCCATGCATGTTCTTCATCTTCTCGTTTGATCAATGTAGAGTCTCTTCTCTGTTTCATCTTCTTTCTTTTCTTTTGAACCACAATTCAAGAACTATGGGCCTTTTCGTCACTTGGATTTTGTTTTGGTGTTCATTTACATTACTTGGATTTGGTTATTTGGATTTGTCATCGTTACTTCATGCCATTCTTATGCATACCGTGGTGTTAATCTTAATGACTATATTATGCATACACGTGGTGTTATAACCTCTTGGGTGTTATGAGTTTAAAATTTTAGAACAAGTTTCTAAACTTCTAACCAAACAAGTTTATAAACTTCAATAACTTCAATCGTTTCTATATAATTTATAAAAGGTCACCACCATACGCCTCAAACCAAACAAGTTTCTAAACTTCAATAACTTCAATCGTTTCTAATCTATGCATACACATCGAGTGTTGGCCATTCTCTTATTTACGTACTTCTGAATCACTAATATGATTTCTTCTTGAGTGGATGATGTGTGCTTTCGATACGATTCTCAATCCTTTGGCTGAGCATCATTGTGTTTAACTGATTCATAGGACTTATGTTGTGTTCTCATCTCTATTCGTCTCTCCTTCTTGCAGGTGCTATGCTCAGGTTAGAGATGGCGGGACGGGACACAGCGGGTCGGTACAGGGACGGGACGGGACACAGCGGGTCGGTACAGTCCAATTGCCATCACTAGCGCATGTGTTGATGAAGATCGAATCCCGCGGGCCTGTACCGCCAAGACTTGTGCAAGTCGCGGGTCGGGATTGGGCAGCACATCTAGAGACCGCATCCCGCGCGGACCTGTACCGCCAAGACCCGCATTGATCGTGTACCGCGGCGGGGCGGGACAAGGAGGGTCGGTACAACCCAATTGCCATCTCTAAATAGAGTTATATGCTTAAACCAACTTAGATTTATATCTGCGACCGTGATATAATGCATTCTGGTGACGCCATCAATGACGAATAATTCGTAACCAACAACAACTTTAGCCGAACCAGTTCGGTCTAATGTTTGAATTAATTTCGATTCTTCTAAATTGAACCGGTTTGATCAATGTTAAATTTGAAACAAGTGCCAACGAAGGCCAGCACAAGCACCCATCCTAATTCCTCTGCATCGTCTCCATCATTGAGGAATCTGTTTCCTGTTTAGATTCCGAGGGACGCCTCTCTCCTTTTCTCGAGTTTTTTTCTTCGCCGGAGCTCGTAGTGTGGTGTCCCACGGCGGAGAGAGATGGCTCCCAACGATCCTAAAAACAGCGGCGGCGGTTTCTTCGCTTCTCTTGCTTCCTCGATCTCCAATTTGGGATCGGCCATGACCAAATCAGTTAACGGGTGAGGTTTTTTGAGATCCCTTTTCGTTAAACCCGGATCCGCCACTCAGCTAGATTCGTAATGCTAACATCAATTTTGGGTTTGAATCTGGAAACTTTTTGGTTTCGGTGTCTCCTATGTTCAGATCTTCGTAGATTTTGTTGTAATTGAGTTTGGGTTTACGTAAAGTTTAGACCTTTGTGGATTAAGCTTAATGGGTTTTGTTGTGTGTTTGATTTGATGCTCAGTTTGGTTGGTTATGAGGGACTTGAAGTTATTAACCCTGAAGGAAGTACAGAGGATGCAGCTGAGGAAGCAAACAGAGGAAGGTGGAAGCAAGAGGTGTATATATAGATATACTCTGTTTCACACTTCTTGTTGCCACCAACTGTTGATCTAATGACCTTTGAACACAATGCTCAGGATCGAGATGGTTATTGGAAGATGATGCAGAAATACATAGGATCTGATGTCACATCTATGGTGACACTGCCTGTGATTATTTTTGAACCTATGACAATGCTCCAGAAAATGGCAGAGGTTTGAGCTCATGTCAATACCTGAGTTTTGTTCTTATCTTGTAATCCGATGATGATTGATGATATGTGCTCTGTTTCTTGACAGTTGATGGAATATTCGCATCTATTAGACATGGCAGACAAAACCGATGACCCTTATATGCGCATGGTGTATGCCTGTAAGCACATCTCTTCCCTTTCTTGATTTATGCTATGATCAGTGTCTCTTCATTTAGTTTCTGTGTCCTGTGTGGCTGAATCGTAAGAATTGACCTTTTAACAGCATCATGGGCTATCTCTGTGTACTATGCTTTCCAACGTACCTGGAAACCGTTCAATCCAATCCTCGGAGAGACGTATGAGATGGCTAATTACAATGGTGTTAACTTCATCTCTGAACAGGTCAGAGCCATTTCTTTTTTAAAAACAATTTTGAACGACTCAATATTTAGCTGCCAACTTACACCAATAGTCTTGTTCTCAGGTCAGCCATCATCCGCCAATGAGCGCTGGTCATGCTGAAAACGAGCATTTCACTTATGACTGTACATCAAAACTGAAAACAAAGTTTCTGGGCAATTCCATTGACGTTTACCCAGTAGGAAGGTAATTCTCCAAAACATTCTTCATTTTGTTCATTGATCCTAAACCTTAAATGCGATGGATCTGTGGTGCAGGACACGAGTGACACTAAAAAGAGATGGAGTGGTTCTTGACTTGGTACCTCCTCTAACCAAAGTTCACAACCTAATCTTTGGACGAACTTGGGTGGATTCTCCTGGGGAAATGATCATGACCAACCTGACCACAGGTGACAAAGTTGTGCTGTACTTCCAACCGTGTGGCTGGTTCGGGTAAGTTCCCTTCACCGCGACCTCATCTTACTGTTTTTTTTTTCATCATAAAGCTTAAAGTCATGTGCATTTACTGTCTCAACAGATCTGGTCGATATGAAGTGGACGGATATGTCTACAACGCCTCTGAGGAGCCCAAGATACTCATGACCGGTAAATGGAACGAGTCCATGAGTTATCAGCAGTGTGACGGTGAAGGTGAACCTCTCCCAGGCACCGAACTGAAGGAGGTTGACAATTTCTCTCCACCGTCATCAATTCAATTCTCTTTCCAAAATTCTCACTCTGACGACATGTCTTTTGTTCTTAGGTCTGGAAACTCGCTGATGTTCCAAAGGATGACAAGTACCAATACACGCACTTTGCTCACAAGATCAACAGCTTTGACACTGCCCCGAAAAAGCTGTTGCCCTCTGATTCACGGTTACGCCCTGACAGATACGCGCTAGAGATGGGCGACATGTCCAAATCCGGCAATGAGAAGAGCAGGTATGGTCACAAAACACTTGTTCTTTAGGATCTGAAAGTGAAGGTGAGCTAATACTCATCCCATATCTTGTTTTATACAGCTTGGAAGAGAGGCAGAGAGCTGAAAAGAGAACCCGCGAAGAGAAAGGTCAAAGCTTTACTCCCAAGTGGTTTGATATAACCGAAGAAGTCACTCCTACACCATGGGGGGATCTTGAAGTTTACCAGTTCAACGCAAAGTACTCAGAACATAGGGAAGCTGCGGATAGCTCTGAAGACAACACCGACCCTAAGTCAATCCAGTTCAACCCATGGCAATTTCAAGATTTGTCTACTTAATGAATCGCTCCAAAATATCAAATATTTTTGATTACAAATGTTGTAATTCTTAATTCTCTCCTAGTTACAACAAACTATGCTAGCTTTTCTTAAAGTTTACAACTTCTATTGTTCTTTTATATTTCATTCAAATCTCTCTTTCATCCTCGTTGCTATAACTATCTTCTTCTTCTGCCTGGGGAGTGATCTTACTCTCACCAAACCATCTTGGAGGATCGAATCCAGATCCACCAAGAGGATTGCAGCGGCAGAGACGCCAAGTGGTGAGAACAGTGCCTTTGAGAACTCCATATTTTTTGTAAGCTTCCATAGAATACTCGCTGCAAGTTGGAACGTAACGGCAGCTTCTAGGTAACACCGGCGATATCTCCCCTGTTTTCACCGGTAAAGGCCATTACTAACGATCCATGAAACACTCGTACACAAGAAAACAAAACCCTGTTGAGGAAATGCAAAGTAGAGTTTTTATTTGGGTTACTCTTGTAGAATCTCAGCATTGCTAAAGCTGCTTTGACTCCCACACTCTCCTGCTCTTCACCATCTGAACCCAACCAATTAGTCCAACACATAAAAAAGAAAGGGAGAAACTTTATAATTGAGATAGGGAAGGAGAGAGACCTTGAGGAGATTCAGGGACTGGACTCGAAGGCGTCGATTTCGCAGATAAGCAACGGAGATGGTGCTTGTTTGTCTGAGTAAGATGATTAAAGCTCAGGCGAGACTTATTGAATTTCAAGTGAAGTTTAGGAGGATTAAAGTTTTCAGAGAAGTGGGTTGCATAAGGATGATGAACAGACACGACAACCGCCATTAAAACAGAACACACTCTCTTTCTCTCAATCCTCTGTTCTCCTCTTTGTATGCTATAAAACGACGACGTTCGAGATGAGCCCATTAACACATGGGCCTTGAGTAATAAAATACAATTGGATTGGCTTACTAATAGCTCAAAGGCTTTAGTGTGTCATAAAATTTACGAAATATTATTTTTACTGTATATTTGAAGTTTGCTACGGACAGTCGCATAGTGTGTCGGAATCCTACTTGTGGCGCGAAGAATATGACACGTTGCAGATTTTGTACGGACGAAATGCATCTGAACTAAACGGAGCACATCCACAAAAACCAAGACTCATCTTCCTCCCTCGTCTTTCTCTCCTTCGCCTCCAAAGAAAAAAAAATGGCGAGCTCGCTTCTCACCTCGACGCCACTGTCCTCATCTTTCTTACCTATTCCTCGGAAGCTGTTTGTTCATGGACATTGTCTGAGCCAAAGAACTCTCGGGTATGGCCGGAAGCAATCGTCTCTCTGTGTTCGTGCCGCAAAACTCCCTCAAGGGGTATGTAAATTGTTGTCTCTTACACACCTTTTGACATATAAAATTTAAAGCTTCAATGTCTTTCTTCTTCGTTTAACGATTCCTTTTCTTGTGTTAACTTGTATTTTTTTTGGTTGGGAAGGTGATAGTGCCAAAAGTGGAACCCAAGTTCGAACCAGCGTTTCTGGGATTCACATTTACAGCTGAGATATGGAACTCTAGAGCTTGTATGATTGGTCTCATCGGAACTTTCATTGTTGAGCTGGTGAGTTCAAACTGTTATTGAAGTGATATGCTTATAGACAAAAGAGATTAGCTTAATAAATGTTTTTTTTTCTCTCTTTTCTTTCAGATTTTGAACAAAGGAATACTTCAAATCATTGGTGTTGATGTTGGAAAGGGGCTTGATCTTCCTCTCTAATTTTGCCATTCTTCTTCTTTACAAGCTTCTTTTTCTTATTTCTTATGGAATTCAACAATCTAAGAGCTTTCTTACAAGTTATTAAGTTTTCAGCATTGCATATAAACACATACTGTGAGAACTGTTCTGATTCTGATAAGAGATTATAAAAAGCCTTTAATAATCTTACAAAGATGTATCTTTTCACCTGTTAATTGTTATGTATAATTCTGAGTTCTGTATCCACAAACCTAACTCACTTCTCCTTTGAGGAATCCAAATTAAAAAAAATAAACAGTGGAAATAACTGACCTAACTGGCATCATAATTTCACAAACAGATGTTCTTGATCAAGCAGCCTCTTGGTTTTGAGCTGAGGCAACTAAAACGCCTGAGGAGGGACGAGCCAGAGTGCTGTGAAGTTGAAAATCTGCTGCCTTACTCACCAAAAATTTGGGAATATATGATTTGGATCACGGCTAAGGTTTTGATTCAGATGAAACGGGGACGGAGTCAAAAGCTGTACGGAAACGCAGACCGGAACCGATGTGCCTTGATGTAGGGCAGAGCCAAGAAAGTACGTTCGGACCCAAAATCTAAAAGAAGAAACAAAGATTAAAACCTTTTAACTGACACTTAACCATCTAAGGAAGATAAAAGAAATATTTATACCAAGGTCAGGTTTTCATATGGGCCTATGTCATATGGATGCTTATAGACTTGCCCACCTTTCTCTGCTAACCACATTGCTCTTACCCCTTCGTGGTACTGCTCAAAATTTACGCAACGTGTATTAGCAGATGGAAAGAAAAAAAAAATTAGGAATAGAAAGAAAAAGAACAACCTCGATGGTTGTTTTGTTTTGTAAACTGAGGTAAATGTGCCACACGAGAAGAACACCTAACGCTATGCTCAATGAGATGAGAACAAAAGCTGATAATACCTGAGATTTAACAAAAACATAAACATTCGAAGGGAGAATGATAGTTGCTGGTAGTTTTCGAAGCAAATTGAAATAATCATTTACATATATAGTTCTTAGATAGCTTCCCATTTCTTCGTCTTCATCTTGAGATTCAACAGTAAGGCTTCCCACAAGCAAAACCTATGAATATATACATATAAGGCTCATATACTAAGGGGAACATAGAGATATACGTTGAAACTAACAGAGGTTAGGAGATGTACTAGAGAGTATACGCATGCAGTCACCGCATAGACAACAAATACGAAGAAGACCTTGTAGTTAGTGTGTCCTACGCAGTTGTTGATCCAAATACAATGGTGGTCCTACAAATCACAATACAACTGATTCACCACAAATATCACAAAGGTTTTGGCGAGTTTGATGTTAATTTTGGCAAGTGCTGAGTAAGAAAATACCATTCTAAGCACACATCTTTTGCAAACTCGGCAATGGTGAGCTCGCGGAGGTTTGAAATGTGAACACTTTTGGCAATACCGCAAATCTCCTCCCTGCAAATAACTAACCAAAGTAAGCAGTGAGACAAAAAAAAAATTCACAAATGAACTTTTATCAGAAAGAGCTAAGAACACAGTTTCAAGAGAGTCCCAGAAAAGCCTAAAACATATCTCAGATATAGAATCTCAAAGCCTCAACCTTTAAGGTCATAATCAGAAGCTAGCTACAAATCTGATTAGCTTGAAAAGCTTGCCTCACACAAGACATGGAAACAGCAAGAGATGACTACATGTAATGATTCCTAAGTTAGGAACAAATCTGATAGCTTGAAAGTTCTCTTCCAAGCCAACAACATATCTCAACCTAATCTCAAGGATGAAGGATCATAACTTTGAGAGAGTAAGAGAGGCATAAAGAGTTGACCTTTCGCTTAATCTCGTGAACCGGACTCTCCTGATCTTCAACATCTGGCATGTAACTGGGTGGAACCCGACCCGGATCCCTGAAAACCGCGATGGAGTAGCTGTACACACACATCAGAGCCAAGGCGGTGAACGCGGCTGCGTTAGCGATTCCGGGAGAGGAAGTGAGGCTGAACCACCGATCGATGAAAGTGAAAACCGTTGAGAAATAGACGAAACCGATCACCATCATCACCACCGCGACGGGGAGAGAGAACCCGACTCCTTTCCGTTTCATCTTGTTTTTCTAAGACGAAGCTCCGGCTTCGGAACAACGGTGTCTCGGCTAATGGATTCTTTTTTTAATTTTTCCTTCTCGATTATTGTTGTTGGAGTATGTCTGAAGCTGTCGATGGTTTTGGAGACGTGTCATGTCTTTAACTCGAAGCGCTCCCACTAACTGAAATGACCCTTTTATTCTTACACTATCTCGGATTTCACCCCTTGTTTTTATTTAACTATCAAAGGTCCCTATTAACATTCTTAATTATGGGGATGTATATGTTTCAAATATGAATTTGAAATGAGGCTTCCAATATTTTTTTTAAAAAAATATTGTGTTTTCTAAACTTTCTATCCTTCGTACGTAATATTATAAAAAAATTCTACTTAATTTTATTTTATATAATAATAAAATTCTACTTGGAAGCATATGGGATTAACATTCTGAAAAGCTTGAACACTTACAATTTATATGTTTTATCCGCATAAAATAATAAAATAGAGAAAATACACGTGTCTATGGGAGTGTGTCGCTTTTTGACGAATTAAACAAAGACAAGACGAATCCTAGACAATAACTATAACTAATATGTATTTTTAGGTGAAATCGGTGAGCCAAAAAAATACAAATATATATATTTTATGTATCAATGCATGTTTTTTTGATTAAATATATTAATGTCATGTATTAATGTCGTGTTCAACATATAATAATCATAACATGAATTTTGATTGTCTACTGTGTTTTAGTCATCAACCAAAAAGTTTTTGAATTATAGGTGCGTAAGGAATTAAAATAAATAATAAAAGATGATAAATATGCCCAAAATTTATACATAAGAAAATCAGTCGATCATAATACATAACAAGTGTAACCGGATTTGAACTATGCAACATTTATATTTTTGATATGATGTTACTTCCACATTGCAGTTTTTTTAATAAGAAATACAGCAGCCCCACTTATTAGGCTCGCATAGATCATGAATGTTGCAATGAAAATCATGAGATGGTTCAAGTTCATATCTCTCATACAATAGAGCATCACAGTCACCATTCATGTAAGAGTTTTGTTTTCCTATACATCATGGTTAAAGCAAAAAAATTGTCTCATATGCGGTGAGTGACACTTGTCAGACTTTCCAAAATGTCAGGGGGCATGCTGAGTAAGTTCTAACCCACATTAGCTTGTGCAGGCAAAATCTGTGATATCCATGACTTTGTCGACTTATTTTCACCCACGATCATGACCTTGGTCTAGGAGTAAGTAAAATAGGCGAGGTAAGGTTCCAAGGATTCGTCGACCCAAAGACAAGCTTCTTGCACGGTGAAAACAACAAGACCTCTTCCTCCTGGCCTACCAAACTCATCCCATGTCCCAATGAATGAATCAAGATGGTGTTTATGCTCTTCCATCGTCTTTCTCGTGATCGAAATCATCTTCAGCATTCTGTTACAAACTCTTTCCCACGAGAACTCAAGAGGAAAGTCATTCTCGTCAATCTCTTCTTCTTTGAGAAACTCATCCCTGATATATGCCATATATCTATCTGCAAGGACTTTCTCCGCTCTCCTTATCCGATGCGCTCTCCAAGGATCCATGACGGCGATTGCGAGGTAGTCAGGTAGACAACAGCGATCTTCATTCTTCGCGAACGAGTTCGGAAGAGTGAGAGAGAGATGGGAAACGAAAAGTGTTTTTCTTTTCACATTGCATTATTATATATGAATCAATATAAATCCAATGCAAAATCTTTAATTTATCCACACAAACTCTTTAATATTTATTCACACGTTAGCGAAGATGTTAAAAAAAGTACATCTTCACTGGTGTGTGATCTGACTACCGAGATTTAATCATTTAACACATTGACTAATGACTAATGTGATGCTAAGTTGTGGTATGAATTTGTTTTATGGTTGGGATTGAAATAAGCATTGGTTATTGGATAAGAGGGCTCTCATCCTGATAGTTTAACGTAACAGGCCTACAAAAGCCCAATATAGTTGTATTTGGGCTCAAGCTTTAAAGCCCCATAACGTTAAAGGCGTCATTGTCTTTACTTTTGTATCGGCCTTCTCTTCAGAGCTCGACGAGGTTTAAAGATACTTCAGAATGTGGTAGCAGCTTCGCGAATAATCCTCTGGTCGTTTATAAAAACAAAACCACCGATAAGCCGTCTCTTCCTCTTCATTATTACAAACGAAAAGACACAAAAGCTTCGATCTTTCTTGTAGTTTCCCTCTCTCAATCCTTCTGTTCCAAGTTTTTTTTCTTTTTGCGGCTCTTCAATGGCGAAAGACGGACCTAATTGGGATGGATTGCTTAAATGGAGTCTTTCTCACGCCGACGGTACTCGACCAACTCGCCAGTTGAGGTACGGACCTCACTTTCTAGCTTCTTAGGCTCTGTCTCTGTCGTTTGTCCGAGACTAGATTAGGATGCTTGCTTGGTGGGTTGTTATAGATTTGGTTTTCACTTGAGAAAGATCATTCCTTTGAGTGATTCTAAAGATGGGCCTGTGTAAAGTAACCAGTATCGATTCGATTAGACACAGTTATCGATTCGTGCAGCTTATGTAGGTGAAAGGGTATCTCTTTTCTTGCTCTGTATATTTTTTTAGTGTTTGTAGTTGATTGAGTTGTTTTTGGTGAGACAGCGAGGAGGATAGGAAGTGGTTTATGGAGGCTATGCAGTCACAGACACTAGATGTAGTCAAACGCATGAAGGAGATCACGTTAGTTTTGCAAACACCTGAGCAGGTTTTGGTGGAACATGGAGTAACACCTGATGATATTGAAGGTGAATTTATTCGACCTTATCATATAGTTTCTTCCTGGCTTATCTTGTGCGGGTGCTGATTTGTTTTTTAATGTTATGGTAGATTTGCTGGATGAGTTGCAGGAGCACGTTGAATCAATCGACATGGCTAATGGTAAACTAGTTTGCTCTTCTTACTTCGGAACTTTGGTTAGCTCAGATTTGAGTATTGGTTTACTTACTGTTGTGTAGATCTTCATTCAATTGGGGGCTTGGTTCCTCTCCTCGGGTTTCTTAAGAACTCTCACGCTAATATCCGAGCCAAAGCTGCTGATGTCGTAAGCACGATAGTTCAGAACAATCCTCGAAGTCAGGAGTTGGTTATGGAAGCTAATGGTTTGGAGTCATTGCTATCAAACTTCACCTCCGACGCAGATGTTCATGCTCGAACTCAAGCTCTCAGCGCAATATCATGTAAGCCTACTCTGGTGGTTTATAGTAAAGATTGAAACATATACTAAAGACTACATGTATCTTATGTAGCTTTGATTCGCCATAACAAACCTGGAGTCACTGCTTTCAAGCTTGCTAATGGTTACGCTGGGCTAAGAGATGCTATGGCGTCTGATAGTGTGAGATTTCAAAGGTAATCCACTCAAATTCTCTTACTCGTTACGTCCAACAAGTACTTCAAACCTCTTTGGATTCTTGAGTTGTTCTGTTTAAATATCTCAGGAAAGCCTTAAACTTGTTGCAATATCTACTCCAAGAGGATGATTCAGACCGCAGCATCGCCGCTGGACTCGGCTTCCCCCGAGTGATGATGCATCTGGCGTCTAGTGACGACGCAGAGACAAGAGAAGCTGCTCTCCGCGGATTACTCGAGCTTGCAAGAGAGAAAAACGACGGGAGTGGAAGCAGCAGCATAGAGAAAGGCGATGAGAAGTTGAGGCAGCTGCTAGAAGAGAGGATCGAAGGGATCAGCTTGATGTCACAAGAGGATCTCGGAACGGTTAAAGAAGAGAGACAGCTCGTGGATTCACTGTGGAGGGTTTGCTACAACGAGCCTTCCTCTCTGAGGGAGAAAGGGCTTCTTGTGCTTCCGGGTGAAGACGAGTTGCCTCCTGATGTGGCGAGCAAGCTCTTCGAGCCTCCTCTCAGAGCTTCTGCGGCAAATCGTAACGCCACTGAGAAGAAAGAAGAGCCTATCAAACTACTTGGACCCGCACCATAAGAGTGCTATAATACTTTATGCTTTTGTTTGTTCTTGTAACGTTTCAAAGTTTTCAGAAAAGATTTATAGACTTCAATGTGAAAGGATCAATGTTTACGTGATATATAATCACTTTCTATTTTTTGATTATTAATCAAACTAAAAGTCACGAGACATATTTCAGGCGGACATTGTGCATATATCTGAAACAACTCTAACCAAACGGTTGATGGAGTGCGAGTGTAGAAGTTTAAATGTGAATATATCTGAACGGTTGATGAAGTATGAGTCTAGAAGTTTAAACGTGAGTTTAGTTTGTTGAAATTGTTCTCTAACTGTGTTCGTATTATCTGATAGATCGATTGTCTTGGAGGTTTTATGGAATGTTTTGGAGTATTTTTTTTTCTTTCTAATTCTCTTTAGGGTGTTCTTGTTTGCATCTTCGAATATGGAACATGAAATGAAAAAAGAGACAGCACTTCGTCCTTGTCTCAGTCAAAGAGGTTCTTGTTATGTGCATCTTCACTCCTACATCTCTAATCTCTTTCAATTCTTGTTACAGGTGTTGTTGTTTTTTTTTAATTGAAAAAGGGCATTTGTTGCATTGTTTATTTCTAATTAATTTAAGAATAATCAATAAGATAAGGGCAAAGCTGATTTATACTTGACATCTTGTAGGAATCAAGCACTGTAAACACTCTCTGGTTTATCTTATTCTGAATTGATTGAAAAGGCCAGTTTGGATTAATTGCTCGGTATAAATTACTAGAATAAACCGGCCGAGTGAGAGAGAATAGGTTACTAGATATGGTAAAAAAGAAGAGACGAGTAACGGTTGAGAAAGAGCTAATTGAAAAAAAAAAAAAAAAATTTTGGGTATGAATGTAACCAAGAGAAGGAAGAAGAACACATTCTTTTAAAAAATTAGCATGAGGAATATTTTAGAGTCTTAACTTGAATTCAAAAAAAAAAAAAAACCTTTCTAGGCCCATGGACAATACCTTTGTTATTTGGGCTAGTTTCTTGCTTGGACATCCTTCTATGTATATTGAGATCCTTCTATTTTTAACTTACGACTCTATTTTCCATTTCAAAAGGTGTAAAGAATTATAAACGTAGAGCTTTCCACGTGAGAAGATGGAAAATGATGAAGACTACTATGATTGTGCTAGACGCGAGGTCTTGCGTTTCTATTTTTAGGATGTTCATAATCTTTTAACTTGTCTAGACACTAATAGAGAGTTATGATGCTGGTTCGTGGAGTTGAGTTTAATGGGGTTTGTTTTCTTGTATTGGAAGGAATCAGAACATGATGAAGATAACCTCTGAAATTGAATTCATTTGGATTATTAGTACATATTTCTCTGGAACCAAAAAAATTGATTTGGATACCAAACCCATGTAAACCAGTTCCGTTTTTTTTTTTGTCGAAAGACACCTTTTCCCCTATCATATCAGATGGAAATATAAAATCGAAACATAAATAAAAGACCAGGCCGGTTAATTCAAACCAGATTGATTCACTTAACCATAATTAACAAACCTATATATAATGATTTCTTAGAGCAGGTTTAACCATGTATCTTACTGGTGTATCTTAGTGTAATTAAGATTAAAAATAAATAAGAAAGCATGATTTTAGGAAGACACGCCTCCTAATTAGGAGAAAAAAGATATGTATATTGTTGGACACATGTCAAACCGTGAGTGGGTAGAGGAGAAAGTGAAGCGGTCTCGCCTCTTTCTCTCCGTCTCTCTTCTCTCCTTCTCTGGTTTCTCTCTGCTATGGGCGATTTTCATTTCTCTCTATCGACGGCAACTTCTCCTCCGATCGGTGGCTCTCTGGTTTCTGTCTCTCTCTCGGTGGCTCTCGGTTTCTCTCTCTCTCGATGGCTGTCGTCGGCTACCTCTCTTTCGGTGTCTCTCTCGACTCTTCTCTGGTTTCTCTCTCTCGACTCTTCTCTGGTTTCTCTCTCTCGATGGCGACTTCTCTTTCCATCGGTGGATCTCTGGTTTCTCTCTCTCTCTCTCTCTCTCTCTCTCTCTCTCTCTCTCTCTCTCTCTCTCTCTCTCTCTCTCTCTCTCTCTCTCTCTCTCTCTCTCTCTCTCTCTCTCTCTCTCTCTCTCTCTCTCTCTCTCTCTCTCTCTCTCTCTCTCTCTCTCTCTCTCTCTCGGTGGCTCTTCCCTTGACGGCGACAGAACTCCCTCTCGGTGTCTCTCCTCGAACGTAAAACCACTGTTGTGTTCTTCAATTATGCATGTATTTAGATTATGCATGTTCTTCTTCTGATCAATTTTGCATGTTTTTTTATTTGTTTGCCTTTTCGATTATGTATCTCGGTTGGTCTCAAGCACGACGGCGAGGGATGGACAACTATCTCGGTGGCTCTCCTCCGATCGAAAGGTAAAGCTTCTGATTCATGTTGTTCGATTTTGAAGATTTTGATTTGTTTGTGGTGTTCGATTCTGTCGATAGATTCTATATGTTCTGTGTTAGGATGGATGGATTAATTTCGAATTGTTTGTTGCAAGTTGATTTAAAATGTGTCTTGATTTATTTTATCTTCCTATCTTTGTTTGGTCAGATGGATGTATGAATTTTAAAGTTGGTTTGCAATGCGAATGATGAAGGGAATTAACCAAGTGCAAGGTCTGCAACAAGCCCTTCAAGGTCATGTGAATTAATGCAATACAGGTTAGCAATTACTCTTTGTTCTGTCTCTCTTGTGTGTTATGGTAACTGAATTGATTTAGCTTCTGCTTTGAATCGAACCGAGTGTAATTAATGTTATGGTTAGCTTTAGTTAATGGTTAGGTAGAAATGAATGGTGTAATGATGAATGTGTTAGCTAGATGTCAACTCGGTTTGATTGCGTGTTCAATGCTTAGATAGTTCTCTTCAATCTATAAAAAAATATTCATCATCCTCTTCTTTGAATTCATTTCAAACCGTGTTTCCTCCTCTCACTTCCTCACTCTTTCCTTCTCCTCTATCTTTCTTGAGCGTGTTTTGGAGATGGATTTCAATACATTTACGCATACAGGAAACTTTGTTGATCTACTTCATAGTCAACAAAGTATTTCTTTTCCTAACTATGAAGATATCTCGACTCAGTCTTCATCTCAACTTCCTTTTGTTGGTTGTGCCAATGTTGGTGAGAAGCGGGAACGAAAGACGTGGACTCCTACTGATGATATTCTGCTGATCAGCTCGTGGCTCAACACGAGCAAGGATCCAATTGTTTCCAACGAGCAAAAATCAAACAACTTCTGGAAGAGAGTTACAACCTATTTTGCAGCAAGTCCGAAGGCAGCTGGGTCCGAGGAGAGAACGGATAATAATTGTAAGCAGCGTTGGCACAAGATGAACGACTTGGTCTACAAATTCTGTGGCGCGTACGGATCTGCAACTAGGGAGAGAAGCAGTGTAGAAACCCGTTAAAAAAAAAAAAAAAAAAAAAAGAGAGAATGGTCGAGTGTCTTTGTGGTGGTCGAATCGTGGGCGGTAAAGATCGATCGGGAAATTTCGAAGAACGAGGTGGTCGAAGAAGTGATCATGGGTGAACTATGAGTCGAATAAGTTGCTCGACCATAGTTATAAGATGTCTTAGATTGATCAGACGGACGTTTTGGAAGCATAACATTTTTGGAAGCACGACGTTTCAGAAGCTCGACGTTTTGAAGACCGACGTTTCTTCATTACTGAGTTTTCTCGGAAAATCTTCGTATCAGTAAAATATTATTCTGGAGACATAATAAGTTGGAAGCAGGACGGGAATTAAGCAGGACGGGAAGCAAGCACGACGGGATCGAAGCACGACGGGGAAAACCCGAAATCGGGTAAAAACCCTAATTTCGATATTATGGAATTCTTCGAGGAAGCCGGAGGCTCGGGAAATATTTTTACAGGATATCAGAATTCATCTGGAGTCTATTAAAAATATTTAGAGCATCAGAACGGGAGCGGAAAAATATTCGGGATTGATCACGGGTCAGAAATTTGCCGGAAGGGTAAAAAATCGCGTAAACCGACCAAGAAGCCCGAGGTGGCTTGTTGCATGGGTTCAGAACGTGGTGTCAAGCATCTAACAAGCTGAGTGTCTCCAGAAGCTCGAGGTGTCGCCGTGCATGGAAGCTGTACATGCAGCCTGACATGTAGAAGCACGAGGTGGATCGACCAAGCACGAGGTGTCTCCGCGCATGCAACCGAAGCATGCTGATCGACATGTGTGTACTGGTGTGGCTTCTTGCATGCACTCCAGGCATGCATCCTGACATGTGGGAGGAGTGGTGGCGTCCTGCATGTGTCCTGGACATGCAGCCTGACATGTGGAGCACGAGGTGCCGCCGCGCATGCGTCCGGAGCCATGCGAAGCGACACACGGGCTGCCACCAACCTGAAGCTGATTGGCTGGTGTCTCCTATAAATACCCCACGACCCCAGCTCATTTCTTCACATCCAGACCTGTCCAAACCAAGTTAAAAACATGAGAGAGAAGTAGAAAAATAAAGGAAGTGATTCCGAGCTATTTCGAGAATTTTAGAGAGTTTTCGAGGTCAGTTCTCTACTGATTTCGAGTCAGCGCCTAGGGACGGTTCTGTCCAACTGAATTCGTCCAGGCCACTCAGTTCCTTTGATGATCAAGTGGAGGTGCCGTCCGGAGTTAGTTCAGTTCTACGGGTTCAGATCAGTCGAAGTTCTGCTTGATACTCCGCCGGGAAGTCCGAAGAACTGTCCAGAAGCTAAAGGAGGTTCTGTCCGAGTCCAGATCAGTTTGTCGAGGCCTGTCAGTTTCTTCATGGTGAAGCCGAGATTCTGTCCAAGTCGAGATCAGTTCAGTCCAGTCCAGTCAAGACGTTCATCTCGGGTTTTGGCCAAGTCCTCTCCGATCAACCAGCTACTTCTCGCCTAGAACACTGTGAGTTGGTTTTGTTTGAGTTCCACTTGGAACTTAGGTAAGATCGAGTATTCATATAGAGTAGAATGCTCACATTCTTGCATGGTAGAGTCCTTGGGGTTATTTATTAAACCGGACTCAGTTTAGCACGGGCTAGCTGAGATGAAATGGAATTAAGACTGAGATAATAACCTGACTAGGACTAGGATGCATCATGGTTTATATTCTTGCGTGTTGATATGGTTGAATGCAGATTCCCGTTATCTTTAAAGATAGTGTCGTAGCATGAGGCCGAACTATCTGGGTAACGGTTTGATTGAGTAGATTGATTGAGTAGATTTAATTAAATGCTTGTTCGTTTAATTAATCTTGTTGAATAAGGTTAGTCATCTCTTGGTAAAGGAGTGACTAACTGGTTGAGTTGTTTAGTGATAATGTTGTTGTTTAGGGATCTTGGCCATATAGGCCGATCTCATGGTTGTGATGTTGATACTACGGGTCCTATGCCATATAGGCTGGACTACGAGTATTAGTTGATATTTTCGTAGACTCCTATATATTGTTTAGTTTTGGGTTGGAGTCTTGTGTCGAGTGTGTGTTATGCCGACAGCAGGTGCGAAACCCGCCCATGCTAGGTATGTTTTGGGGTGGACTAGTGTTTCCTCGCCCTCGTATTCAGCGGGTTCAAGGAAACCCCTTATTCGTTGGATCGGGAAGACTCAGATAGACGGGGTCATGGCCTATGGCTGAGTGATTACACGACGGTGTAATGTGGCAGTGACCCGAAGGACTGTGGGCTGTCGCGCGGTGACCCGAAGGACTGTGGGCCGCGGTCGGTTGAAAGTTCCTTCTTTTGGCCTTTGTGGTAGGGAGATAGGATATTGCCGATAGAGAGGAGGAACACGAAGTCACCAGGGCCCAGGTTAGAGTGTTGTGTTAGTGTGTCGTAGAGGGTTATGGAACCCTCGAGTTAATGTAGCACCGATATACGGTGTTACGAGTAAGATCGAGTCATTGGTAGTTACTATCTTGTTATTATTGTGATTGTGTTTGGTTGTTGATTGTTTGCTTGCAGGTTCTGACATTAAGTCCTAAGTCTGGTTTAGGTACCGGATTAGGCTTGTGTGTATTTTGTTAGTGTAGGCCTGACGTTGGCCTGTATGTGTTTGAGGGATTGCTTGTGAAGGGTGGTGGATATTAAAGCTATGCGGTATCATTGGTTGGCCGATCATGTTCTTGTTTGATTGTTGGTCGACCGGCTCATGATACTTGTATAGTCTAAGTGTCTAACACTACATGAGTACTGAACTCAAGCGTATATATGGTTAACTAGGGATTGGTTGTTGACTTGTTTAAATGCAGGTTCCCGTTACTTGAAGTTAGATTATGGCAGGAGGCCAAGTCTAACTTAGTAACGGTTTGCTTAGCCTTAGCTTATATTGCATGCTAGGGCTAGATTGATTGTTATTTTGGTTGTCTGGGTTAGAGTCTAGGTTGCGGGTAGAGGCCGCCAGCTCACTGAGTAATACTAGATTACTCATCCAACTCCGTTGTCCTTTTTGCAGGTCGCTTTAGGTAAGGATGATTGGATAGCATGGTGCTGGACGTTAGGACCGCCGGTGTAGATTTTCATGCTTTTTGTAAACGGTATTGTGAATTGTGTTATGTTGACTCGATTTGGCATTAGGCCGGGCCCAGTCTTGAATTATTCAATGTATGAATATTTCTTAAATCAATAAAAGTAATTGTTTTATATGCGCTTCATGCGTACTCTGATATTTGACTAGTCCGGTCTAACACAACGTTAGGTCGTGGTACGGGTTGAAAAGCTTTAGGCCTCGATCTAACGGAAAATGCTAACTCTAGGTACGGGTTGCCAAGCCTTGTGCCTTGACGCAGCGGGACTTGTTAGTGGACGAACTGGTCGAGGTCGTGGAGTAAATTTTGTGACTCTGGCCGGATCGTTCCTAACCCGTCACGTAGCGCTTCCGGACCATGGTGTTGGGTTGGACGGTCAGTCATGTTCATGTTTGATTGTTGGCTGGCCGGTTGGCCTTTCATCTTCAACCCTTGGTGTGGGTCGTCCGTCGGTCATGTTCTTGTTTGATTGTTGGCCGGTGGGTTGACCTATGCCTAGGACGGTTCGGGGGTGTTACAAGCAGTGGTTGCAATGAGAATGATGTCCTCAAAAGAGCTCATGAGATTTTCTTCAACAACCATAAGAAGAAATTCACTTTGGAGCATGCTTGGAAGGAATTGCGAAACGACCAGAAGTGGTGTGAAGTGTCAAGTGCTAAAAAGGCAGGAACCTCTAGGAAAAGGAAGTGTGAAGACGGTGCAGACTCATCGGCTTCTCAACCATCTGAAAACAAGCGTCCCGCGGGTGTTAAAGCATCAAAGGCCGCTGGGAAGAAGACTATGAGTGAAGAGAATTCTATGAATCGGTTTCAAAGTATGCGGGACATTAAACAGAAGGAGTTGGAAGTGAAGGAAAGGTTGTCAAAGATGAGTATACTTGACTCTCTTATTGCAAAGAAAGAACCTGTAGCTGACTATGAAGAAGCCCTCAAGAAGAAGTTCATCAGTGACTTAATGTTTAATTAGTGTAAGTGTAACTCTGTTTCTTGGTCTTGTTAACATTGTGGTTATTGTTCTTGGTCTTATAACTGCTTGGTAGTTTTGTTAACTCGGTATGTCTTTCTTGTTAACACGTTTTCTTGTGTGTACTTGCTTTCAGGTGAAGACAAGGTGAAGACAGTGTCACGGAGTGGAGCAATCAGAATCACTGCCTTTGTAGTATCTGGAGTCTTGTGTCACGTTGTCTCTGTTTCAAGACAGTATCACGGAGTGGAGTAATCAGAGTCGATCAGTTTGTAGTATTTGGAGTCTTGTGTCACGTTTTGACATTATGTCTTGGAGTCATTTGTTTTGGATTCTTGTGTGACGCTTGTTTGTAGTTGTACTTGGACAAGTCTGTTTGGAATCTTGTGTCACGATGTAATATATTATCAGTCTTGTTGCAGTTGTTACGGATTGTAAACTCTTGTTGTTCACTTTTAAAATTTCAGTCTATATAAAGTCTTGTTGTTCACTTCTCACCATTGACACAAGACAGAAACTCTTATCTCTTTCTCACCATTCAAACTCAAGGCATCCTTTTCACCATTCAAACTCAACCCAATCTCATTCTATCCTTTTAACCATTCAAACTCAAGCCAATCTCATTCTCTCCTTCTCACGATTATAACTCAAGGCCTCACGAATTCTCTCCTTCCCACCTCACCATTCAAAGAAGATCAAGCCAAAAAAAAAATGGCATCATCTTCTCATAACACATTTGATGGATCAATGGATGATGCTTTTGATCAATATTATGATCAAGCGTTCGAGAATTTCTCCATTAATATTGCTGATCAAGGGAAAAAAAAAAAAACCCCCCGAGCTTACATCGAAGGAAATCGTGAAGAAGGCGATTTACGTTTATGGCATGATTATTTCAGCGACACTCCAACATATCCTCCAAATCTATTTCGACGACGATTTCGAATGAACAAACATTTGTTCATGCATATTGTTCATCGACTCTCCAATGAAATTCAATTCTTTCAACCAAAAAAAGATGCTCTCAGAAGGGCCAGTCTCTCTCCACTTCAAAAGTGTACAACAGCCATTCGTCTCTTGGCATATGGCAATGCGGTTGATGCGGTCGACGAATACCTCTGGCTCGGTTCAACTACAACTCGGTCATGTTTGGAACATTTTGTGGATGGAATAATTTCTTTATTCGGCGAAAAGTACCTGAGGAGACCAACACCTGCTGATCTTCAACGCTTAGTTGATATTGGCGAATATCGTGGATTTTTCGGGATGATAGGAAGCATCGATTGTATGCATTGGGAGTGGAAGAATTGTCCCACCGCTTGGAAAGGACAATATACTCGGGGTTCGGGTAAACCAACAATTGTTTTAGAGGCGGTTGCTTCATATGATCTCTGGATATGGCATGCGTTTTTTGGACCCCCAGGTACCTTAAATGATATCAATGTTCTTGATCGCTCACATGTTTTTGATGACATAATAAATGGTGAAGCTCCGCAAGTCACATACTATGTCAATGGAAAAGAGTATCATTTGGCTTACTATCTCACCGATGGTAATTATCCGAAATGGGCAACTTTTATCCAATCAATTCCATTACCACAAGGCCCGCAAGCAGTTTTATTTACTCAACGTCGAGAAGCTGTCCGAAAAGATGTCGAGCGTGCTTTTGGAGTCATGTAAGCCCGCTTTGCCATTGTCAAAAATCCAGCACTTTTTGGGATAAAGTCAAAATTGGGAAGATTATGAGAGCTTGTATCATACTCCATAATATAATAGTAGAAGACGAACGAGATGGATACATTCAGTTTGACGTTTCAGATTTCCAAGAAGCTGAAGACAACGGAAGTTCACATGTCGATCTCACGTATTCTACAAATATGCCTTCAAATATCGCTAATATGATGAGTGCTCGAACTAGAATTCGTGATAGACAAATACATCAACAATTGAAAGCTGATTTGGTTAAACATATATGGCGTAAATTTGGACGTGCTGAAGACAACAACTGAGTTTGTTTGTTTTTTCGTTTAATTTAGTAATCTTTGTTTTTATATATTTTTTTAAAGTTCTATGTTTAAAATGTTATATTTGCAATGTTTAATTAATAAAAAAAAATTCTTTTTAAAAAAGTTTATTATTATTTTATAAATGAAGAACCATTAAATAAGATATAACCATTGGAGGCCCAAAATCATAATGGTTATTAAGTGTGTATCTTAATTGTTTTTAATTAGTTAAATAATGATTAGGATACCCATATGAGTATATGGGTTAATCTTGCTCTTAGCTACTCTAAGGCTTCTCTCTCACGAACTCAAAGCTCATGCCTCCTCTATTTAAAGATTTATTTTAGTTTGTATTTGATTCATTCATTACTCTTGAAGTCTTCTTTACATAGTCATTTGTAATGTAGATCATTAAATTTCACAAATCAGCAAACAACAATGTAATATGCTCTCTTCTGAAACGATTTGTTATACATTAATTATGCATTATTCTTTTTTTGATCAAACAATAAAATAGTTTCTTAATTGTGCATTATTCTTTTTGATCAAACAATAAAACAACTTTTAGCTGCTAGGCTGCGATTTGGTTACTGGTGCGGGGTTGACACATCTGGTGCAGCAGTGTCGACGTTATTTAGACTGCCTACGTCTTCGGGTGAAACAACTTTTAAATTTATAACCAAAGGAGAAAACATGTCTTGTCTTGCACTATACTAATGTTTCTGTCACTGTTATTGCATGACTGCCGTCATTTTGATGATGTTGCAGTGATAGCGGTTGTCAGAGCCTCCAGGAGCCTCCAGCATCTGAAGATCTCGTTTTGCGAAGTGAGTGCAGTTGGTATCTTGACGCTTAGTACGCTGACGAGGGTCACCGCACAGGGTTGTCCGCGTTCACAGGCGTTGGGTGTCTATCCACAGCAGATTTAGTTATCTGAGACATATTCTTCCCTCTCTTCTTATAGAACCACTAGACTTTTAAAGCTCGTTACTTTACACACAAACATATAAAAACTGAATATAGTAAGAACTGGATAAATAACAAAAAAAAATGTTTAGAAAGTGATCGTCTCTTGATGTGCAGGTTTTATATTGTCTGATATATATACTTTGGAAAAGAACTATTTGAATGATCATATCGGCAAAATTGAAAGTGGTGTAATTTATTATTGACATATGTCACAATTTTAATTATTTTATTGACACATGTCGCAATATGTTAGTTAACAACTTTGACGAACAAAGTTTTATATAATAAATTAAAAAATATAAAGTTAACATTATTGTGAATATTAATCAAATAATGTAATGGTTAATGAGACCATATATTTACATATGATTTATTTAAAAAAATATTATTATTTTATTATTTTATTGATTTATGTTATATTTTGAACCGTTCTAACTTAAAAGGAAAAAATTATTAGTTTATATTGTTTATTAATTTATAGAGTTTCTAATGTATATGATTAATCACTCACTAAATGCAAAGCTGATTCATACCTTTTTTTTTGTCAGCAACAAACAGACTTATATAGATTCTGTAAACCAAACTGGTAGCTCCACATCCATATGGACAACAAAAGAGGGTTGATTTCTTGCACTGCGTGCTAGACTGTCCGCCCTTGAATTATGCGCAGGCCGTGCCTTCCATAAGGCTGATGAAGCAAGAGCTTCAGGCCACAAAAAAAATTATAATTTTTGAGGCCACATTTTCAAAATATTAATATAGCTGAGTGGTTAAAAATATTATTTTTGACTTCTTAGTTTAAGTATTTTCTTTTCTGTATTGTGATTTTTCTTAAACTATTAAATGTCTCTGTTTTTATATTATGTTCACATTGTATTTATCTTTTGTTTTGGACAATTGATTTGTTATTTCTTTTGTTTCTATTATCTTTGCTATTTATAACCATTTGTTATCATTGGGGGTTTTCTAATCTCCATCAATCATTGCATATGAAATTATAGAAAGTAAAGAAGAATGTAATGTGATTGAAGGTGTAAGTGAGAAAGAACTAATGTTAGAATATAATGGTTCAAAAATATTTTTCTCTAAAACCTTTTAACAAAAAAAAGTGGTTCAAGAAACTACTAAAATGTTATTTATTATTTGTTAAAAACACTAAACATTATAGGTACAGTATCAATTAATAGTCTACTATTCATCTAAACTTTTTATGCAGGACTAAACAAAAATATGTTTTTCTTAAAACTAAAATATTGTATATAATATGTTGATAAAAATATCATTAAATAGCATAGGCCACTATTTATAATTATGCTTTAAGCCACAAAATATATTGGGACGGCACTGATTATGCGTCCTTGGTATATGGATGAACTCTGAGCTGTGGAAACTGCTTTGTAGGACCTTGATGTCTTCTAGATAACTTGCAAATGCAAACCATTCTTCAAATTCAGAAACTATCTTCACCAACCAGTTGAGAACAATGCGTAGCAAAAGTAACTGTACTGACCTCTTGTAAAAGAAAAAGCCGGTTTGGTTTGGTTGAACTATTATTCGGGAATAAACCGGCCCAAGTGAGAGAGAATAGGTTACTTACTACTAGTTATGGTAAAAAGAAGAGACGAGTAACGGTAGAGAAAGAGCTAATTGAAAAAGAAAAAAAAACCCTTTTTTTAATTCGTCTCGGTGTCGATCCAAAGTCTCTCCTCTTTCTTTCTCTCTCTCTCTCTCGTTCAACGGGCAAAGTTTTTTTCGAATAAAGTTTCGTCTTTTAACGTTCTTGTTCTCCTTCTTCTGCTCCTGCCGAATTGGTCCATCAATCTAATCTCGATGAGCTTCAATTTCAATCCATCGTCTTCCTCTTCTCCTCCTCCTCCTCCAGATGAGGTTTGGTCTCGAATCTGATTCTTGTGATCAATTGAGTTATTTTAGGTCTGGGAATCGATACAGATTCATGTGATTAGAATTGTTATAAACCCTAGATTTTTTGAGATCTGGGTGTTCTCTTAACGGAATTGAGATATGGATCTTTACAGGGAGAAAGAGGTGAAGAAGTGAAGAAGATGGAGGAGGAGGAGGAGGATGAGTGTGTAGAGAATAAGCAATCAACAGCTGCTTCTTGCTCCTCTGTATCTGAAGGCAGTGGTGGTGGTGGTGGTAGTAGTTTCCTCAAGTCTCCTCCTGCTGTTGCAAGTCCTCCCACTGTCTCTCCTACTCATAGGTTCCTTTAATTTTCCTTCTTATTCCTCTTTATTGAATAAAGTTTACAAATTTAAGTTCATATGATGTGAGAATTTGATATTTAGGAGGACGAGTGGACCTATAAGGCGAGCCAAGGGCGGTTGGACTACTGAAGAGGTTAGTTAGTGAATTGCTTTGTTGTGTACTTAGTTCGGAAGTTTTAGATGTTTGTCTTTACTTGTCTGCAGGATGAGACATTGAGACGAGCAGTTTGTACCTATAATGCCAAGAGCTGGAAGAAAATAGGTAAACGTTATCACTTCCCTTTCCCCTTTTAGATTCTAATTGATGTCACAGCTTTGTGGTTGGAGTCTTGTATGCAATTGTGTATACGCTTCTAAATTGTTTACAGTGACTATGAGTTTTATCAACTGTTCTTGTTGTTTGAGTTAGTGTTTATTTTGGTTTTTGTTCAGCTGAGTTTTTCCCTGATAGAACCGAAGTTCAATGCCTGCACCGATGGCAGAAAGTTTTGAATCCTGACCTTATTAAAGGACCTTGGATGCAAGAGGTTCCATTCTATTCCTTGTTTCTTTTGCTTTTTTGTTGGCTTTTCATTGTTTGTATGAGAGCTTTAAAGGTTTTTTTTGTTTGCAGGAGGATGAGAAGATCGTTGAACTTGTTAAAAAATACGGTCCTGCGAAATGGTCTACTATCGCAAAGTCTTTAGAAGGTCGAATTGGGAAGCAATGTCGAGAAAGGTAACACATATGAGAGCAGAAAGCACTTTTTTCTCTTTATAGTTTTTTTAGAAGCTTCAATGTGGTTTTGGATATGTTATGCAGGTGGCACAACCATTTGAACCCTGGTATCAACAAGGAGGCTTGGACCCCTGAGGAAGAGTTAGCTCTCATGAATGCTCATCGAGTCCACGGAAACAGATGGGCTGAAATCGCTAAGGTCTTACCCGGCAGGTAAATACTCTTTCTTGGGTGCATGTTTCACTGGAGTTATGCTTAGCTTCTTGGTTTAATGAAAAGGGTTTACTTGATGCAGAACCGATAATTCGATAAAGAATCACTGGAACAGTTCATTGAAGAAGAAGTCAGAGTTCTACCAAGCTAATGGCGCCTTACCACCTTCAGCAGCAAAGAACGGTGTTCTTGATAGTGCTACTAAACGTCCATTGTTTTATCAGAGAAGGGATTCTGCTATACAGATAAACAAACCAGATGAAGACGGAAGACACCAGCTAAACTCTTCTGCTCCTCTCGAAGAAGTAGTAGCTGCCTCACCACTGACCAGTGATCAGTTACCTAACCCAGAGCCATCGCCGGAGAATGGTTACCATCTTTACTACAAGAACCATCAAACAGAGTATTCCATGGCGTCAGAAGCGGATAAGCAGCGTATGTACGGGTATGAATGCGGCTGCAGTCCAAGCGCATCACCTGTTATCTTCTTCACTCCACCGCCGCCTAGTAGAAAAGAGTACTTTAACGGTTTGCGTCCAACGAGTCCTGAATCTTACCTGAGGGAAGCTGCTAGAACTTTCCCAAACACGCCTTCCATATTCAGGAAAAGACGACGCAGGACTGTTGTTGTTGTTTCTGATAGTGACAACAAGGCCACGAAAACAGATGAAGAAGCTGCTAAAGAGGCTGTTGTTGTTGTTGATCAGAAGGTGAATGAGATCTCAGAGAGCCCTGATATTGAAGAGAAGGAGAGCAATGATGGATCAAACGCTTACAACTTGTCTCCTCCATACCGGATAAGATCCAAAAGAACAGCTGTTTTCAAGTCAAGACAGCTTGAGTTCATCTCTCCGGAAGAAGAGAAGGCTGATGATGACACCAAATCATCTGAGAAAGATAAGGTGCTTGATGGGGGAGACTCTCAACTCCCAGTCTAAAGAAAAGAAAGACTTGTTTTTTCTTCATTACACGCTGAATTTTTGTTATTGGTTTTTCTTGATAATATCTTTTATTTTATTTTTTGGGTAACTTTAAAACTGTATTTATACCAAAGAATAATTCACAACACCTCATTACTTAGGTTCGGGTTAATAATACCCAAAATATAATGTCATATTTAAATTTGATGAACAAAGAAATATATCATATATTATATGAATTTTTAATGCTTTTTATTGATATTTTTTATTTTTTAATCAAATAAATTGTAAATTTATTTTTCTATGAAATATATTGTTTAAATGTCGTTGTAAAATAAATATTTTGCTTCAAAACAAGTGTCGTTTTATAATTTTAATGTAAAAAAAATTGAGTTTATATTCCAATCTATTTTTTTATTAGTTGAAATGTGATTATGTGTATAGGTAATAATGCTTTATTTAGAAAATATACAAAATTAAAAGTTTTCTTAATCCGTGTGGACAAATATAAAATGAAAATTAAAATAGAACGGAGAGAATTTATATTATATGAATCTTCGTAAAACCATAAAACATAAAAAAAAATGTGAATCTTTATAAAACATGTAAAATTATGAATTATAAAACTATTTATGTAACAATTTTTCATAAATTACAATATCATAATAAATTATTATTAATCATGTAAAATATCATATAAATCTTTTTAGTTGTTACATTATCGAAAAAGGGAAAGGGAATAAAAGCGGAAAATCAAATAAGAAAAGGAAATAGGGAAAACAAACTAAAAAAAAGGAAAGAGAGGGAAACAGAGTGGCTATATATATATATAGCTTACAGAACTCAAACTAACAAACAAACCTAACGATTCAGAGAGAGAGATGGAAGGTGAAGGAGTGTATGTTCCTGCTTTCAGAAGGAAGGAGAAAACGATCGACGCGGAGCGAGAATCATGGGACGAGCTAAAGAGAAGAATCAACGCCTTGGTGAACAAGGTAAGCGTTCACAATCTGCGTCATGTAGTTTTAGAGCTCTTCGAAGAGGATCTAATTAGAGGCAGAGGTCTTTTGTGTAGATCATGCATGAAATCTCAGATCGCTTCTCCTAGCTTCACCGACGTGATCGCCGCTTTGATCGCTGTCGTGAACTCCAAGCTCCCTTCGATCGGCGATCTCTTGTTGAAAAGGTTGGTTCTACAGATCAGACGGGCTTATGAACGTAGCGACAAGCCTCTGTTGCTGGCCGTAGTTAAGTTCCTCGCGCATCTCGTGAACCAGCGAGTGGCTTGCGAGATTATCGCCCTCGAGGTTATACACATGCTTCTTCGTAAGCCTACGGAAGACACCCTCGAGGTCGCTGTTGTGTTTGTGAGAGAGTGTGGAGCTTTGCTTCTTGACCTCTCCCCGAGGCGTTTCGACGTGATTTTCGACGTTTTTCGGAGGGTTGTTCAGGAAGGGGATTTGGAGTTTAGGTCTCGGTGTTTGATTGAGTCTTTGGTCGCTCTTAGGAGGTCTAATTTCGAGGGTTATCCAGCGGTTCGTGATGAGTTGGATCTCGTGGATTCGGACGAGAAAGTGATGCATGTGATCTCTCTGTATGATGAGTCTGATCCTGAGACTTCTCTTGATGTCTACAAGGCTGACCCTGAGTTCCACCACAACGAGAAGAAGTATGAGCTTCTGAAAAGGAACATACTTGGCGAGCAAGAAGATGATGATGATGATGATGAACGGACGCTTATACAAGACCATACAGAAACTGATCTTGTAAGTCTGAGGAGGACAATTTATCAGACGATCATGTCGACTCTTAATTTCGAGGAAGCAGGGCATAAGCTGCTCCAAATCCGACTCGAACCAGGTCAGGAGATGGAGCTATGCGTTATGATCCTAGAATGTTGCGCTGAGGAGAAGACTTATCGTCCTTTCTATGGTCACTTAGCACAAAGGTTCTGCCTAAGAAGCAAAACGTACAGAGAATGTTTCGAGGATCTCTTTGTGCGGCAGTACGCGACGGTTCATCGTCTAGAGACGAATAAACCGAAGAATGTAGCCATTTTCTTTGCTCACGTGCTAGCCACGGATGCTCTTCCGTGGCGTGTACTCGCCAATGTGAGTCTGACAGAGGAAGACACAACATCTTCTTCCCGTATCTTTCTCAAGATTCTTTTCCAAGAACTCTGTGAGCAAATGGGGATGAGAGCTTTGAATGAGAAGCTTCAGGATCCGACCATGGAGGAGACTTTCGAGTCAATCTTCCCCAAAGACCATCCTAAGAACATGAGGTTCTCCATCAACTTCTTCACCTCTATTGGACTTGGGGACATCACTGAAAAACTCAGGCAGCTCCTGATAAATTAAAGCGTCAGAGGATTTATAGATGAGACGGAGAAGACTAAAAGAAGAAGAGGTTGATTAGTGTAAAAGCTCTCTACTAAATAGAAAATCAAATAAAGGTTTTTCATATCGATTGCCTCTTTTTTTTTTTACTTTGATGAGCTAAAAAAAATTCAAATATGTTTTAAAGCTATGATTTTTGTATTTGGACACAATATCTTTTTAGTTCAATCCTTTTTGTATCTCTACTGATGCTTTGTTGAGCCTAATTTATGTTCAAGGTTAACTAACACCTCTGTCCAGACTCTAATCATGTAGTACAAGTTGTGATTAAATAGAGAATGAAGCTGGAAGAAAAAAACACAGCAAAGATCAACTACAGGGCTCATGTTCTTGTCAGATAAGAGACTGAAACAAGAAAGTATCGAGAATCAGACCGAATCAAGAATCACATATTTGTAAGCATTAGTTGAGCAGAGCCACAAAGAAGGGACTCTCAAGTGCTGCTGCTATACGATCTTTATTGCTTTGTTGTTTATTGACTGCAATTTTACACCAATTTGAGGATCAGACTGGAACATTTGTTCCAACTACAAACCAAAACTATTATAAACAAGAGTGGTCTGAAATATTGTACCTGCAGCGTCGGTTGCATGACTCCCTGGTGCTACCCCGAAAACAAATATGCAAAAAATAAATAGAGAGAATTAATCACCCTTCAGTTAGCCTTAGTGATTCTGATGACTATTGAAGAAGCAGATTAATCTTCAACCGCAACAGATCCTTGTAACCTTGAATCGAGTAGGAAGGCTTTTGAGAAGTTTTGCGTAGATACAAAAGCCAATAAGGTGGGGGACGTGACAATGTGGAAGAGTTGGCGTGAGAGTAACTCTGCATAATTAAAAAGATACCACAATTTAGAAGACTCGACTAAAGAAAAAGATAAGAAAATCCCACTAACTTTCTTTGTGCTTACCTAATGTAACTCTTGGCATCATAAACTTCAACTGATTCTTATGTAATCACACGGAGCTCTCCAATGATATCTCTTATAATGATTTGTAGATCGTCCAGGAACAAAAGATAGGTTGATCAAATAATAGGCATAACGACTAGAAATTCAATGTTTGTAACGAATTAAGAACATAAAAAATATCAAAAATCTCGAGCTGGTCTTGGTTCTACTGAGTACTCATCGGTGATCAGTACGAACACGCCATTGTTTGTTACTTAGGTAAACAATTGAGTTCTCATTAACCAATCTAGAACTAGGTGATTCTCCACTGTTCACTCATGCAGTATAATATTTGTAATATATTATTTTAATTAGATATGTAACTAATCTGATATAATGGATTGCATTTACATAATTTATTTTAAATAATATATTTTTTTAATTAGATATATAATTATACATATAATATCTAGTTAGTTTGGTATTATTTGGATATAATGGATTGTATCTACTTCATCGAATTCAACTTAATAATTTTTTTTGTTATAAATAAATTAATGTTTCTTCAAATGATCGAATCCCTCTATGCAAATTATGAAATCTATATCCGGCAATGATCAAGAGGTGCTTACTATTCTCGATCATTTCCAAACATAACTCATGTATCTGATATTTGTCGGCAATATTAGTTCTTCTCATAGTTTTTACCGGAAAGAAAAAGAAGAACACAATTGATTAAGTTAATTGAATAAACTCCTTAAATTAAGAAGTAATCAGCTCATCTAGAAAAAAAACACTATCAGTTGTTCTCGAGTTCTTAGTTCTTACCATGTTGATATTTTGTTTCTCTACGACAAGTCCAGACAGTCTGGATCTTTAACGTAGCTCGACATGAAAGGTTTATGGGTTACATACAAAACTTTCATCGAGTTGCTTCAAGACATGTCAATGTTTCCTCTAAGATCTGTGAGATCATAATCAAAAGGAACTTTGCATATTATGCATCCCATAGAACATTGACTTTATTAGAATTTTTCAAGGAATTGTCTTTGTTCGTATCAACTTTGCTAATTGTCGGTTTGCTCATTGTTATGGAGATCTTAGCCGAGAAAGTAAATACAAAGATAAAAACCATTTGCTTTTGTTGCTCATTTTTTCTCTATTATGTAGAAGGAATGAATCACTTATTTATAATATTGGAAAACAAGGCTAGAGCTGAGTGCAAATTTAGTTCCTACCTAGAACCTATTACAAAATAAGAAATCCTACTGTAATTCTTATTGTATTATGATATGAAGGTTTTCTTATTTTGAGGATAGTTTGACAATCTTCAAAATAAATTAGAAGATATTTCAAAGCTACGATCCTATGACTTCTATTTCCATTAATTAGCCGAGGATCACTTCTATTTCCATAAATTAGCTTTCTTGTTCCACTAATGTGATATTATTTTGTATCTGTTGTTGCTTTTCTAGCACCTAAAACATAATATTCCTGCTTAATTTGCCACAACAAGTAGAAATATTTTCAAAGGAGAAACCTCAATTACCAAGTTCATAATTGTAACAAGAAACTTGTCTAGAGAGATATTTGAAGATATTCGAGTAATAGCAAGAAGCTGTCATTAAATATTAGAGAATGAAGCTGAAGAATCACAATAAAGATTACATGCTCTAGTTCTGAAGTATGGTAATCATATAAAGATACTGGAATAAGAAACTAAAGACAAAGATTAAATCATAAACGAATGTGCCATAACTAGATGGGTCCAAAATCACATATTTGTAAGCATTAGTTGAAAAGATCCACAAAGTAGGGACTCTCAAGTGCTGCCGCTATACGCTCCTTATCTCCTAATTGTTTATTGACTGCAAATTTTCACCAATTTAATAATCAGTCTGAAACTTTGATCTCAACTACATACCCAAACTGGTTTAACAAGAGCAGTCTGAAATATTGTACCTGCAGCCTCCGTTGCGTGACTCCCTGGTGCCACTCTAACATCGACCTGAACATAAATATGCACAAAATCAATAAAGAGAATTAATCACATTCAGTCAGCCCTAACGACTCTGATGATTATTAAAGAAACAGATTAATTTTCAATCGCAACCGATCCTTGTAACCTTGAATCGAGTAGGAAGGCTTTTAAGAAGTTTTGAGTAGATACAAAGGCCAATAAGGTGGGGGACGTGACAATGTGGAAGAGTTGGCGTGAGTGTAACTCTGAATAAAAAGACACCACAATTTAGCAGACTGGACTGAAGAAAAAGAAGTAAATTCCCACTTAACTTTCTTGGTTGTTTACCTAACGTAACTCTTGGCGTCATCAACTTCAACAGATTCTTTTGTAATCACACGGAGGTCCTCTAGTGTAAGCTCAGAATGCTCTGGATCTTTGATGTCTCTTATATGATTTGTAGATCGTCAAGGAACAAAAGATATAGGTTGATCAAATAATAGGCATAACGACGAGAAATTTAAACTTTAATGTTTGCAACGGATTAAGAACTAAAAAGGATATAAAAAATCTCGAGCTGGTCTATTGGCTCTGCAGAGTACTCATCCGTGTTGCTCTGATCAGTACGAACACGCCCTTGTTTCTTAGGGTAAACAATTGGGTTCTCATTAACCAATCTAGAATTCATGTTTCTCTCTTCAACATAGAAGCCCTCAAGATGTTAAGTCTGGCGTATATATGTCACGCAACGTAAAACGCACGGTTTGTACGCGGCCCATCATTTAATTTAGGTACAGTTGGAGGCCCAACCAAAACAACCCGACAAGAGAAGATGGAATTTAAAAGAACTACTCATGTCATCTCCAGCCCTAACTCCAGCCCAGCTCCAAAACACTATTCTAGTACGGTTCTTTTAACCAAAACCTCTCCAAACCCAACTGCAAAAATTACGCTATTTAATGTAACACTAAAATTTCACACCAAATTTAGTGTGACACTATTCACCGTACTAAAATAATGTTCATCCCACTAAAACACTATTTATTTATTTTATTAATAAAACATACAATTAAATAAATGATAAATAAGAAACTTAATACATATAATATTATAAAATAGTTTTAGTGTGAAATTTAGTGTTATGGTTGGAGAAAAACTTGTTTTTAGTGTTGAAATTGCAATAAAATAGTGTGATTTTGACACTAAAATAGTGTTAATGGTTGGAGATGCTCTTAGAAGTGGGCGTTCGGGTACCCATTCGGGTTCGGATCTATTTGGGTTTTGGGTTTTTAGAGTCAAAGATTTCAGCCTCATTCGAGTTTTTTTAAGTATTCGTTCGGGTTCGGTTCGGATCTTTGCGGGTTCGGCTCGGGTTCAGATAACCCATTAAAATTATTTTTAAAATTTTAAAATTCATTATATAATTTAAATTTATCTATAAAGAAAATAATATATTACATACAAATTTAATTACATACTAGAGCTTGATCCACGCGTCCGCGCGGGTATTGGTTATTTTATTTTATAAATTAATATTTATTTTTCATGATTAGTGTTATATATTTTAGATGTGTCGCTATATAATTAATTTTTTTCAAAAGATCAGATTGAATCGAATAATATAGTTATTTTTGGTACAAATATTCTGAACTCGTTTCAGATATATTAGTTATTTTGATATTTTTAGTTTTCTATACATCAGAACCGAACCATCTAAACTCGAGAGGACCCAACTCGAAACTCACACATAAATTTATAATATCAAAAAGGGACCTAACTTCAAAACCAAAAAAATCTGATACCCGATAAAGTGGCAATATATATAATATGTTTTTATTATTTTAATTTAAGTTATTATTTTGTTCACATAGACTACGTTTTTGAATTATGTGTTTGACTGCATAATTTTTCACCGATTGAAATTAAGATAAAAATACCAAAATAGACTAAACCAAACTTTTAACCATATGCAAAATCTGGTTATTTTACATTTCGATTTTATAAATGGTACAAAGTTAATGTTGATTAACTAATAGATAAAAATCTCAATATTTTTATTATGGCAATATAATTAATTATGTGATATATTGTTATAATAATTTAATTAATAAAATAGTTAGGATGAATGAAAATAATGAAATAGAAGATGGAATAAATCTGTTGAAAATAAGGTTAGTTCTATAAGTAAAATTACTAAAATGACACTATATTTTTTTTGTATTTCAAATAAAGGATCAAGATATTAAAAGATATTGTAATTAAATTATGTGTAATTTGATAAAAAAATTTAAGGAATGGTCTAAATAAAAAATCATACTTAAAAAATCATAGGATTTTAATTTAATAGATTAAATATATTGTTTACATATTTACACCTTTGGTTTTAATAGTTAATATTTTCTCATATTTCTAATTTTTCGCGTACGTAAGCAAAAAGGTGATAACAAAAACATAGTAACAGCTTTGGATTACTTAAATTGTACTATGATTTAAATATAAAATCACTAAAACAGAACAGGTTATCTAATGCATTACAACCAAAATGTTATAAATGTTTACAATATGTGCATATGAATTAAATACTAATAAATCGTGTATTATTGTAGTATACGCGTTTTTGATAGTGTAAACATCAAAAAACTATTCAAAATATAAAGCTTTGTAATAATTAGTATAAATTATATTGTATAATTCATAATATCAGCCCATATAATTATAGATTTTCATCACATTTTTTATGGGCTTTGGCAAAATGAAGTAAAGAAAATTGGGCTGAAATTTTATTTAATTTATCTAATAATTAAGATTGAGTAGCAGAAGTTGGTAATTATTAAGGAAAACTTAGAGTTAAGTACTTAAGTACTAATTGTGCTTCAGTTTTAATAGAATAGATGTTAAAATACCTAAACTTAGCATATAATTTGATTTGGTTTGAATATTTAGATAGATAATCAATACATATTTCAAATATTTTAGTATTTTGAATATATTTTAGCTATTTTAGATATTTACTTTTGACTATTTGTATATATTTTTAAGTATTTTAGATAATTTAAAAATATCTTATATATTTTGGATGCTTTTAATAGACATTAAATCTAAAATATATTTATATAGGGAGTATAGAAATCTATTTCAGATACCTGGAATACTTCAGTTCAGATCGGATTCGGTTTTAGTTGAACCCCTTCGGATATTTATTTCGGATATTTATTCAATTTCGATTTGGATTCGTTACTAATTTTTTTGGATCGGATTCGATTCTTCGGTTTTTCTGATTTTTTGTCCATAACTACTATTATAAAATCACTTTCATTCCATAGAAAGATAAAGTACAATGAAGGAGGATCGAGCAAGTATTTAGGGCTACCTGAATGTTTTAGTGGTTCAAAAATTGAGCTCTTCGCTTACCTAAAAGGGAGGGTTAATGGCAGACTGAATGTGTGGTATCTTAGGAAGTTATCACAAGGAGGGAAAGAGATTTTACTGAAGACAGCGGTCTATGCTCTGCATGTCTTCGCAATGTCAGTTTTCAAGCTTCCGAAAATGATCTGTGCTAATATCTCAAATGTGATGGCTAATTTCTGGTGGGGATCGGATGCTCATCTCAGAAAAATTCACTGGATCTCCTGGGATAAACTCTGTTTGCCAAAGGAAAGTGGAGGAATGGGCTTCAGAGATTTGGAGGCTTTTAATCAAACCCTTTTGGCAAAACAGGCGTGGAAAGTGCTCTCTTCTCCTCATTGTTTGTTGGCTCAGCTTCTCAAGAGCGGATACTTTTCTCATTCAGGTTTTTTGGAAGCCAAAGTGGGACAGAGACCATCTTTTGCTTGGAGAAGTCTGCTTTTTGGAAGGGATCTTCTCGTTAAGGGCATACAGAAAAGGGTTGGTGATGGGAATTCGATCTCAGTTTGGACTGAGAAGTGGATTGAAGATGAAAAGGACGGGTATGGCTTACGAGCCCCTTGGATAAAGAACATTACGTTTAATGTTAACCTGAGAGTAAGGGAGCTGATAGACTTTCAGAGTAGAAGATGGAACACTCAGGCTTTAGAGGAGGTTTTTGTACTTTCGGACATTCAGATACTGCTCAAGAACCAACCAGTGACTTCCAAGGAGGACTTTTGGGCCTAGAAATACAACAAATCTGGAGCTTATTCAGTGAAATCTGGATACTGGTTGGCAGCTCAAGAAAAAACCAAGGATCTGCGTAGGGTAATTGAGGCTTCCCCGTCGGTCAATATCCTTAAAGCTAACTCTTGGAAGCTTCGGACGGCCCAAAAAATTAAGATTTTTATCTGGAAAGCTATATCGCAAGCGCTTCCAGTTGTTGAATGTTTGATGGAGAGATGGTTAAAATGTGATGATAGATATCAGCTATGTGGCTTTGAAGGAGAATCAGTTAACCATGTGCTTTTTAGCTGCCATCTAGCTAGGATATGTTGGGCTCTCTCCAATATTCCCTCTCCCAGAAATGGCTTCAGTGAATCCTCGGTCTATGAGAACATCTCATACCTTTTAAGATTGAGAAATGATGGCATGAGTGGGCTTGATACCTTGCGTAGCTGACCTTGGCTACTGTGGTATTTGTGGAAGCATAGAAATACATTTATGTTTGAAGAGAAATTTTTTGAGGCAGATGAAATAGTGAGGAAAGCAAAAGAAGAAGCAGATTCTTGGTTTTTAGCCCAACAAGTTCAGATTGGAATGAAGTTAACAGAGGCGAATGTGAGTTGTGCTGAAGTTCCAAGCTTTGAACAGAATGTCTCCGTTGGTTGGGTTCAATGTGAATTTGATATGGACTGGTCAAGCCGAGGTAAGAACATGGAAGCCTCCTGGATTGTAAAAGACGAGAAGGGTAAAGTCTTGGAGCATAGCAAACGAGCTTTTTCGGAGGTGAAATCGGTGGGAGAAGAAAAATTGCAGTTATGGTTGTGGGTTATGGAAAACATGAAGAGTTTGAGAAAGAAGAAGGTCAAGTTTGTTTCAACTTTTGGAAATTTAATTGAAGCAATTGAAAAGTCAATCTTGTGGCCTGCATTGCAATATGAAGCAGGAGAGATCAAGAGAGAATTGCAGGCTTTTGAAGCGTGGGAGTTAAGGATTGGTTCTTGGACCACAATCAGAGAGGAACTTAGAACTTATCCAGTCCTATGTTGCCGCCAGTGCCGGTTCCAGGGGATATGACATATGTCATAGGTCCATCTTAAAATTAACTATTAACTAAATTTAGTGATAAAAAAAATTCATATTTATGTTTGTTTCTTACAACAAGAGTCTAAAATATTATGTTTAACCAATTATAATACATAAAAAAAATTTGTCTTTGTCGCTGGTCACCCGAGGTGGTTGGATCAGTTCTATGCATTTAGTGACTAACTGGTTGCTGATTTTTTGGATCCGCCTTTTTAGAGGTGTCAATGTGTAGGTTGTTAGTTAATCTAACTCTTTTTTGGACTGTGTATGGAGTAAAGTATTCTAATGTACTGGTTCTAAAAACCTTTCGGATAAATATGAAATTTCAATTTGAAAAAAAAAAAGAAAAAAGTACAAACTGACTCATCCGTCACACATGGCAGAGACATCTAGAGACTAGATACGTCAACACAAACGAAAACCATTATCGGCTAAAAGACAAAAGCCTGCAGCCATTATTACACCGTAAAACAAAACCTAGAACATCATTAGGGTTACTTAATATAATTAAACTCTGATTATCTCTGCCACCTTAGAGAGGTTTCATTATTCATTTACAGGTGCAAGGATCACACTTGCAGTCAGATCCACACTTGCATGCATCGTTCTCAGCGACACCCTCGCCAGAAGCCTCGTGCTGGTTCTTCATTGTGGGTGCAACGCCGAAGACGAAAGTCTCAGTCGTGGTCGACTCGCCGGAAAAGCCCAAGTCCGGGTACATTTTGCAACTGCGACAGCAGAAACATCACACGTTACGATCAATTGAAAACAGAGGTCGTGAATTATAAAAAATCTCAAAATTTTAAATAGAAAATTGTTACAATTGAAAACTAAAACAGAGGCTCGAGACGTACCCTCCGCAACCGTTGCCGCACTTGCAGCCAGATCCACAACCACAGTTTCCTCCACAGCAAGACATTTTCTCAAGAAAGACCGAAGAAATAGCAGAGAATGCTAATCAAATTAATCGCTGGTAGAAAGTTATCACAGAATGAAATTTTAGATTGATGAAGCTTCCAACTTTATAAGCTAAATGAGAGAATACTGACCATACACGTGTCGCAATCTTCTCCGCTCTTATCTCCTAAAATTAAAGATCAGTCCAGAATTAGTACTTATTTACGCCTTTACCCTTCGGGGCATTGATTCTCGTACGTCGGTTCAATAATTGTCGGAACAATAATTGTGGAGCGTGTGTTTGTTCTGGTACGTCCTAGAGCGTTTCGGAGTTCCGTGTGTTACAGTCTTACCACCGTCCAGATTTACACCGCCTTTTATGCATATCTAAATCTACGGTTGTAAATTAACTTCTTTTTAATCCACATGCACGCATGACACATCATTATTCTATTACTAGTGCTTTTGCAGAAAATAATAAAATTTTGAGATTTTTTTACTTTTTAATGAGATTTTGATATCTGTGTCTAGGAGCTACTCTCTCCTTCTTCCGTTCCTAAATATAAAATGTTTAGGAAAAAATACACATATTAAAAAAATTATATTTTTTGTCTAAAAAATATCATTAAAACTATAAAATAATTGTATTCAACCAATTACAAAATAAATTATTAAATATGATAAGTTATACAGTTTTTAATAAAAAAAAATTTACCTAGAAAGTTGAAAACATCTTATATATTGGAACATCAAATTTTTTTGAAACATCTTACATTTAGAAACAGAGAAAATATTTAAAAAAAAATTTTAAAATGAAAAACTATTAACAGAATTCAAAGTTTTAGATATATAATTTTATTTTATTGTTCCAAAAACCTCTTTTATATATGTGTTCTACTTCTCATACATTATGTAAGAAATAAACACAAATATTAAATTTAGTAATCGAAGTCAAATAGTAAGTCTTAGAATTACTTTTACAAGGAAAATATCCAAATTACCTTCTTGTAAATGAAATATCTAAAAATATATCTAAGAAAAGAGTTTTTTTTTTAATAAAATATCTAAGAAAAGAGCTATTTCTTGTCTTCTTGATATTATTAGAGAACAGAAAAGGAGAAGGCGAAAATCTTTCAAAAGGAGAATTCACAATGCGTGGTCGGGAGAGAATATAGGATTAATCATTTCCCAAATCTTATCCGAAATATCAAATATTACAAATATGAAAAGTGGTTTTTATTGTTGCCAAAGCCACATGCTATGCAATCAATGTTTTCATGTACTTTTTGGCAAATATATATATTCAAGATTCTAGAAATGAAAAATATCTTGGGGGTGAAAGTTGACAAGTTCAGCAACAGCGAAACACTGTTTATATACTTTCTATCCACGAACGACTGTCCATTTTTGCTTCTTTTTGGTTTTAACCTGTTTGATAAGGTTTTAAAAGTTTTAGGGTTAGTCTTACTCACAGAAGAATGAAAAGAAAGAGCATAGTTAGAGCATCATTATCTCTGGCATTTAGGGGGTTTCTTATGTTAATAATGTTATGAAATAACTTATAATTTATAGTATCGAGAAATTTAAATAAGAGTAGAATTTAATACCCGTAGGAAGCAAATAACACTACTATGAGTGAGAGAGTTTATTATAAGTAAGAAGAAGAAGATGTAATGGTTCTTTGATTATAAACTCTTGTTCTTGTTTTTGGTGTACAAAAGAGTGAGATGAGTGATGGTATTTATAGTGAACAACAATGCATAAAATATCAAAGATGGTGCTTGATTTGGTAAATGAGTGGGTGATCATAGTGCTTGATGAGTAGATGATCATAGTGCTTAAGTTGGTAAAGGGATGGAGGATCATTTCAAAGTTTATCTTATAACACTCCCCCTTGATCATCCATCTTGTATTAAATTAAGTTTCGTAATACTCCCCTTGGGAACCGGTGTCACTCTCCGCTCTCGCTCAACGTCTTTGTTGCCTCGTTAAAAACCTTTCTAGGAAAACCCAATGGGAAAAACCATAGTTAGGTAAAAAGAGTACAACTACGTAAGCTCCCCCTCGATTGAGCAATCATAGATCCTTCTGATGACGCATTCCAATGTTATGGACATGTTTTCTGAATACCGAAGTAGAGAGTGATTTTGTGAAGAGGTCGGCTGCATTGTCGCATGATCGAACATATCTTACTTCAATCTCTTTATTCTTCTCGAGCTCTTGAGTATATGAGAAGAACTTCGGAGGTATATGTTTGGTTCTATCGCTTTTGATATATCCTTCCTTCGTTTGAGCAACACATGCCGCGTTATCTTCATATAGAATAGTTGGCCCCGTACTTTTGTCAATCCCACTACTTGAACAAATGTGTTGGCTTATAGATCTTAGCCATACACATTCTTTACTTGCTTCATGGAGTGCGATGATCTCAGCATGATTTGAAGAGGTAGCCACAAGCGTTTGTTTCTGAGAACGCCAAGATATAGCAGTGCCTCCGATAGTAAAAACATATCCTGTTTGCGATCGGGCTTTGTGTGGATCTGAAAGATATCCTGCATCTGCAAAACCAACCATTTGACCATTTGAATCCTTAGGGTAAAATAAGCCTAAATCAATAGTCCCTTGTAGGTAACGAAAGACATGTTTAATTCCATTCCAATGTCTTCGTGTTGGAGATGAGCTAAATCTTGCTAGAAGATTAACAGCGAATGATATATCAGGCCGTGTACAATTTGCAAGGTACATCAACGCTTGCACTTAGATATGGTACTTCCGGACCAAGTATCTCTTCTTTTTCCTCAGGTGGTCGAAATGGATCACTTTCAATGTTAAGTGATCTAACGACCATCGGGGTGCTAAGAGGAGTTGATTTATCCATGTTAAATCGTTTCAACACTCTTTTAGTGTATGTGGATTGATGCACAAATATACCATTTTGTGAATATTCTATTTGTAGGCCAAGACAATACTGTGTCTGTCCAAGATCTTTCATCTCAAATTCTCCTTTGAGATAGTCTGATGCTTTTTGTATTTCTTTTTGAGTTCCAATAATATTTAGATCATCAACATATACCGCGATTATCACAAATCCGGATGTTGTTTTCTTGATGAAAACACATGGGCATATAGGATCATTCACATATCCTTCTTTTGTTAAATGTTCACTGAGACGATTGTACCACATACGTCCAGATTGTTTTAACCCATATAATGATCTTTGCAATTTTATTGCACATAACTCTTTAGGTTTGGAACTTAATGCTTCTGGCATTTTAAATCCATCAGGGATTTTCATGTAGATATCAGTATCTAATGATCCGTATAGATAAGCTGTAACAACATCCATGAGACGCATCTCAAGATTTTTATCAGCGGTTAGACTCATCAGGAATCTAAATGTGATCGCATCCATTACAGGAGAATATGTTTCCTCATAATCAATACCAGGTCTTTGAGAAAATCCTTGGGCTACAAGGCGAGCTTTATACCTTGTAATCTCATTTTTCTCATTTCGTTTTCGAACGAAAATCCATCTGTACCCAACTGGTCTCACATCTTCAGGTGTGAGTACAATAGATCCAAACACTTTTCGTTTGTTAAGCGAATCAAGTTCGATTTGTATTGCTTCTTTCCATTTATTCCAATCATGTCTCTTTTGACATTCATATATGGATTTCGGTTCTGGATCATCGGTATCTTCATTTACCTCACCTGACACGATATATGAGAAAGCATCATCAAGATCATTTTGTTCATTTCTATTCCATATCCTTTTATTATGGATGTAATTAATAGAAATCTCATGATTATCTTTCGATTCATGATGCTCTGATTCATCAGAGTCCTTATCATTTATTTCTCCCAAAATATTTTCTGCTATTTTGGGTGCATCATATATTTCAGCTTTCTTCTGTTTCCTAGGATTCTTATCCTTAGAACCAGCAGGTCTACCACGCTTCAGGCGTGTTTTTGGCTCTCGTGTGTCATCCTCCTTTTCTTGTTCATTTGGCATTTTGATACGAGCAGGAGCATTTGCAGCTGGTATATGAGATTTAGTTACCGTCTTGGTATCTGCAAATGCATCAGGTAGCTGGTTAGCTATACTCTGTAAATGCATAATTCGCCGAACTTCTAGTTCTGACTCTTTAGTAGGAGGATCAAGATATAACAATGATGGTACACTCCATTTTATATCACTTCCAACATTTTTGTTTTCTCCCCCTAGAACTGGGAATACATTTTCGTCAAAATGACAATCAGCAAAACGTGCTGTAAATACGTCACCAGTCTGTGGTTCTAGGTATCTTATAATTGATGGAGAATCACAACCAACATATATTCCCAACCTTCTTTGTGGTCCCATCTTTGTTCGTTGTGGTGGTGCTACAGGCACATATACCGCACAACCAAAGATTCTAAAGTGGGAAATGTTTGGTTCTCGACCAAACGCTAACTGAAGTGGGGAATACTTATGGTATGCACTCGGTCTGATCCGAATGAGTGCTTCTGCATGCAAAATGGCATGTCCCCATACAGAGGTTGGAAGTTTTGATCTCATGATCAATGGTCTTGCAATCAATTGCAGACGCTTAATTAAAGATTCAGCCAAACCATTTTGCGTATGAACATGAGCAACCGAATGTTCAACTTCAATTCCCATTACCATACAATAGTCATTGAATGCTTGGGATGTGAATTCACCAGCGTTGTCTAGTCTAACTCTTTTAATAGTATAATCAGGAAACTGTGCTCGCAGTTTGATTATCTGAGTTAGAAATCTCGCAAATGCCACATTTCGAGATGATAATAGACAAATGTGTGACCATCTACTGGATGCGTCAATTAATACCATAAAATAGTGGAATGGTCCACATGGTGGATGTATCGGTCCACATATATCACCTTGAATTCTTTCAAGGAACTTTGGTGATTCTTTCTCGATTTTGGTTGGCGATGGCCTTACGATCAATTTTCCTAGAGAACATGCAACACATGTCATTTTATTCCCTTGAGAAATCTCCTGGATTTTCAGTGAATGACCATGTGAGCTCTCTATGATTCTACGCATCATTGTACTGCCTGGATGGCCAAGGCGATCATGCCATAACGTGAACTCTTCTGGGTTCCGTTTTACTACAAGATTTGATTCGATCTCATCGATATAAGTATGATGTAATCCCGAAGGAAGTTCTGGAAACTTTTCCAATATGTGTTTTCTGCCACATTTTTCAGAAATTACATACATGTATTTCTTTCCATCCTCAGTTGCAGACTGAGTATCATATCCGTGAAGATATATGTCTTTAAAACTCAACAAATTCCTTTTAGAACTCGGAGAATATAAAGCATTATTTATGGAAAATTTTGTTCCATTCGGCAAAGTAAAGTTTGCTTTACCAGTTCCTTCAATCACGTCTGCAGGACCTGATATTGTATTGACGACAATTCTTGTCGGTTTTATATCAGAGAAATATCTCTTTTGTCTCAGAATAGTGTGCGTTGTTCCACTATCTGGTATGCATATTTCACGAATCCGTTTCTTGGATTTTGCTCCATTAGTATTTTGATCCATTTCCGAAATTATCATAAACATTAAATAAAAGTGAAACGTGAAATTTATTCATTGATTATATAAAGAAAACACACAATAATTATACATATATTTTTGTTAAAACAACATTATTCTTTGAAAAACATAATTATTATATATTAGAAATGAGGACTATTGAGCAGTCTTATTAGAAACATTTCCGTACTCTTCAAGAGTATTCTAGTCCAGCTCATTTGCGAAATCAGAGGATTCAAGGTATGAGGTCCCTTCAACGTTTTTCGTGAGGTTCATCTCTTTAGCCTTTCCTTTTATGGATTCTTGATATAACTTGCACAAATGTGGGGGAGTACGACATGTACGGGACCAATGTCCTTTACATCCACATTTGTAACATTTCCACTCTTCAAGAGCGTGAGGGAGATTGATTTCCTTCTGATGATCAAATCTGTCTTTCAAGGCTTGCCATAATACGGCTGGATCCTCAACGTCTCCATAGTCGTGAGTTAGATTCTCATCTAAATGCTTCTTCAGGAAGATTATCGCTTCGGCTATATGCTCGGGTGGCGATTTGTTACCGACTATTATCGCTTCGGCTATTTTTTTTTTTTATTACAAGATAAGGTTTCACATTTGTGACCCATCTGACATAATTTTCGCCGGTTTTTTTTCAGAGCCGGGAACTGGAGTTTCTCGACGTTTGCCATTTGTAAAACGCAAAATAATAATTTTATTAGAACTTCATAATTTAAAAACCGTTTACATTAACCATACAAGCAATTACAAGGAGAAGCGATGTAAATAAAATTAAACCGATAATCATCTTAAATTCACTTGGAGTAAATTCTCCATCGAATAAACCATAAATAGAAACACAAATAAAAATGGCACATAAAAACAAAAGTGCGCGAATCATCTTTCTTGAAAAATCGGAGGAGAGCGATTTGAAATTTTTTTTTTTTTTTTAGAGAAGATGAGATGTTTTGGATGATGAAATGAAGTGAAAATGAGTTGTATTTATAGATGAAAATTACTGTTCATGACCGTTGGAGAAAGGGGAAATTTTTGAAAAATTTTCTTTGTGACCGTTGGGTTAAATCGAGTGCACCAAAAATTAGTCTGAAAATATCGTATTAAACGGTCAATCAAATCTATAAAATTTCATAAAAGTGAAAAATTATGACAATGAAATATTTATGTTATATGACAACAAATCATGCGACGGCTCAGCCGATCAATGCAGAATAATAAATAAATTATACGGCGGCTCGGCCGACCAATTAATAATAAACAAGATATAAGGCGGCTCGGCCGACCAATAAATAATAAACAGGATATAAGGCGGCTCGGCCGACCAATAAATAATAAACAGGATATAAGGCGGCTCGGCCGACCAATAAATAATAAACAGGATATAAGGCGGCTCGGCCGACCAATAAATAATAAACAGGATATAAGGCGGCTCGGCCGACCAATAAATAATAAACAGGATATAAGGCGGCTCGGCCGACCAATAAATAAATTAAATTACTAGTAAATAATATAGGCGGTATTCCGGCCATTATAACATGATATAAATAATAGTAGAGGCGGTATACCGACCATTATAACAGGGTATAAATGATACAAATAAATTTTACCGAATCGCAGAGTGATCGTGCTGATAACGTGTTATGAAATAACTTATAATTTATAGTATCGAGAAATTTAAATAAGAGTAGAATTTAATACCCGTAGGAAGCAAATAACACTACTATGAGTGAGAGAGTTTATTATAAGTAAGAAGAAGAAGATGTAATGGTTCTTTGATTATAAACTCTTGTTCTTGTTTTTGGTGTACAAAAGAGTGAGATGAGTGATGGTATTTATAGTGAACAACAATGCATAAAATATCAAAGATGGTGCTTGATTTGGTAAATGAGTGGGTGATCATAGTGCTTGATGAGTAGATGATCATAGTGCTTAAGTTGGTAAAGGGGTGGAGGATCATTTCAAAGTTTATCTTATAACAAATAATACATTTAAAATAAATCAAAAACACTAATATACACAAGAGACGTCGCTTATTTTGGTTAAACAAGATACAGTTTTTTGAAGACACGTGTAGGCAGGGGATGATACCGTCTCTTCTAGTACAGCGTCCTGACCTCGGTCTCTCTCTATTGCGAAGAAGGGAAAAAGAAGAAGAAGCCATGGCAGAGACCTCGTCTCTCGGAGACTGAAACCAACCCACGTCAAAGAGATCCTGATCGGAACCCTAAACGAACTCAAACTGGGTCTGAGGTTCTTCAATTTCCTCGGCCTGCACAGAAGATTCGACCACTTGACGGCGTCGTTCTGCGTCTTGATCCACGCTATGGTCAAATCCAATCTCTTTTGGCCGGCCTCGTCGCTCCTGCAGACGCTTCTCCTCCGCGGGCTTAACCCAAGCGAGGATTTTCACGCGCTTTACACTTGTTACGAGAAGTGTAAGCTTGGTTCGAGTTCAAGCTCGAATTTTGGATTTGTTGATTCAACATTATGTACGAAGTAGGAGAGGTTTATATGGCGTTTTGGTGTTTAGGTTCATGACGAAAGTTGGTTTACTGCCTGAAGTGAGAACCTTGAGCGCGTTGTTACATGGTTTAGTTCATTGTAGGCATTACGGTTTGGTGATGGAGGTGTTTGAGGAGACTATCATGCTTTGTTCTCAGCAGCTCAAGATGTCGCCGAGGTAAACATATTAGAAAAATTCATGCTTAAAGGCGTTGAACTAAATTGATCAGCATGTTCATATCTTTGGTTCTTATGTAGTGCCTTGATAAAAGCCAGAAGAATCTGTTGACCATATGGACGGTTAAAGCAGTTGTGGCTAATGACCTCTTTACTGATGACAGCTTTATGGTAAGTCACTCTTTTTTCTAGTTAATGACAGTGAATTATCCAATGACAGTAATGTTAGCTATTTTGGGTGAATAACATTGTGATGCGATATATTAATTCTCGGTTTCATTAGCAGAGCTCTGTTGTGTGTTTTATATCTCAGTGTAATAAAGATTGTGCTTCAGTTCTGCAAAGAGAACTCCTTGAATCAAACGTTCCAGACACTACAGAGCGAGTGTCAGGTTTCTCTTAACACAGTAGACAGCGTGGAGACGTTTGTTTCTGATATTAATAATGGGAGATGGAACTCTGTTCTTCCTCAAGTATCTCAGCTTAAGCTTCCCAGGAATAAACTAGAAGATCTTTATGAACAGGTTTTTGCTTTCTCTTCTCTTTGTGAAATTTATATAAAATGTTTACTATGGAGAAGCCTATTGATTCATTTTCTGGTTGTTTGTTATAGCCTATTGATTCAATCTCTGGTTGTTTGTTATAGTGATGGCTACTATGGAGAAGCCTATTGATTCAAGCCATGGTGATTCTGCCACTTCTTCAAATCAGGTACCACTTCTTCGAATCAGTATAGACACATACAAACATATGTATGCAAAGTACGAATCTTTGAATGAATTAGACATGTCTATAAGAGGAATTGTGGTTCTTGAACTGAAAATATGAATATATTTTTTGTTCTAATTACATGATATGGCATCTTTGTTTTAATTTTAATGAAAATGTTTAATAATTTTTTTTTTAAGAATTTTAAAATAAGAAACTTGCAATGGAAACATAAAATGACCAAAGTTCTTAACATAGTCTCTTAACCAAATTTACTCTTTAAATACTATTAAAAAATAAATTAAGAGACCCTTAATAGTCTCTAGGATAATGATGCTCTTATAACTTATATCAAGTGTAACTTTGAGTTGGTCGGTACTCATGTGTTGTGACTTGTGAGCCCCTAGCTAATGGACCAAGTGACCAGTTATCAAACCAAAAAGCATGTAAGATTGTGGTTACTAGTACAATAAGATTACGATTATGATGTGGTTGGCAAAAATATGGCATATTGAAAGCAGGGGGATGTTGTTTCTCCTTACCAGATATAGTTAACTGACCAATACAAGAAGATACATACCGTCTAACTATATATTATGCCAAACTAAAATGGTCATTCTCTTCTTGCATTATATATCATATTTACTAAACTAAAATTTTGGTTATGAAAAACACAGCATATTGAGTATGCGAGAAATAGATACATAACAAAAACTATGTGGATCACACACGGTTTTTTATTCACATGGAAGATTTCCAAATTCTTCCTTCGAGTGAAATCACAATGACAGAAACATCGTCATGGTACCTGCGACGATCCCCTTGGGGTATCTCCAACAATTCGTGGAAGTCCATACCTAAAACCAAACAAAGTTGTACGTGAGTTTAAATTTTTTTCTTAAAAAGTTAGCGTTTGCGTTAGCTCTTAGTACCATATTTTTTGGCAGCTCGAAGGAGGACTTCTTGGATGAGATGCTGAGCAGGATCGCCTTCAGGGAAGGCTGAGATGAAAGACTCGACCTCGAAGATGACTTCCTCACTCGAGAAGTATTCGTACAATCCATCAGATGAGAGGATAAGGAACTTATCATGCGGCGTGAGTCTGTGGTGGTGAAGCGACGGAGAGCACGTGATGTACGGCGATGATCCAACGTAGTTTATTCTGAACATCTCTAGAACCGCCTTGTTCCATTTCGGCTGAAGAAAAGCGTTTAATCTTTAGCTACGTACTAGCTAGCTTAATACCCGCGCAATTGCGAGGAATGAATGTTATATATAAAAATATTTTTTTCAATTATTATTTATTTGCATTCATTTACCTATTATGTATATAATTAAATTAGAGTAAAAACATAAATCAAAACAATATATCTTGTTTATTTACAATATTTTTTAGTAAATAAATCAAAATAATTGTTTTATTTATTTTATATGGTATATAACTAAATTTTAGTGATATGAACATAGATATATAGTATATTTTAATATAAATATTTATTATTGAGAATTCACACTCATATGATAAAAACAAAATTTCTAATGTGTGATTTTCTGAATGAAAATTTTAAAATTAAAATATTAAGATCTCAATACTTTTCAATGCAAATTTAGAAATTATCATATTTAAGTATTTTTTATGTTATATAGTTTAATTTTAAACTATATTAATATATAATATGAATGTCTAGTAAATGAGAGTTCATATTCATACGATTTATGATCATTTGTATCTTGTTATTACCAAAAAAAAAGTTAAACCATTGATCACAAAATTTTAGTGTGAGACATTTAACGTTTTTAGTAATTTATAGTCGTTTTAAAAATTCAAAATTTAACATATAAGAAAAAATTTAACTTTTTTATTATATGGTTAATGCGGTTGTTTAATATCTTTTAATAATATAGAATTAAACAAAAAAAAAGCTAAGTTAGAAAACATATTATCAAATATTTATTATTCATAATCATTAATTGACATATATACGTTAATCATATTAGACAATTCCGTAGTTTTTATTTAAGAAAAATGCGATAATATTCTTTTGTACACTATTTATCAATTTAATAGTTAGTTTAATAAAAAATATAATATAAGTTAAGATGAACCAACTTATTTCTTTAAGAATTCTGAATTTCATTCTCATGGTGATACGTGACTACAAAACAATGTTGTAATGTTTCTCAATTAATATATAAGGTATATAAGGAATAATAAACACCTAATATATAGTCTACCTTGAGCATAGACAAGTGAAACTTTAGCATGTGGCCCCCAAAATTTAAGAAATAATTTACGTAACTATAAACCCAAATTTATATAATTTTCTAATAGAACTTTTACTAAATTGCTTATAACCCATAAAATCTCACTAGTTATTGATGTGTTTCTATCATATAAACTACTACCATGCGTAGTCCATAAAAATTCAAATTATTCTAAATAAATGTACATACTTGTTTGAGAAATCCAGCGCCAAATGCACGAGTGACCTTGAGATAACCTTTCACTCTACCACTCTCTATCGCCAATGGATCATCAGAATGTTCATTCCTGATTCTTCTCACTTCCTAAAGAAAACTTAAAATCAGTATCTCATTATTTTCCGAATCAAAACAGAACAGATTGTAATAAAAGTGTTACCTCTTGAACGTTTGTGCTGTGTTCCATATTGAGCTGAACAGGAACCAGAAGACTAACTCTTTTTTCTCTGACCAAACAAGTCTTTAGCGGACTCTCTTCCTTGATTCTCTGAAGATCATTTGGCATCTTCTTACGCCCGAGATAAGATCTTTGAGCCAAAACCGCTCGGCTATCTCCGACGCTCATCACGTAAACGTCTTCACCTTTCATTAACGTCACGAGAACGCAGGATCCCATCAAGGCTAGTACTGGATTCTCATCAACCGTTTGATCAAACGCTTCCTCTGTTTTCATCAACGCTTGTTCAAGTGCTTTCAGCACGTCTTTGTGGTTAATCATCTCCGAGTCAGATTCTGTACAATTCTGTTTCGAAGCGTATCTCCATTGCAGCTTCTTCACATCCTCAATAATGTTTCTTGAGTCACAAGAAACTATTTTTCTTGTGTCACAAGCAACAGTGCCTCCTTCCAGTGTACTCTGTTTCTTGATCTGGGACTGGGACTGACCGTCTTCGCTACATGATGCGATATCATCGGAGTTGTCTTCGTCGTCCCATAGCAACCCTTTGAGCTCTTTGAGCACGGCGGTGTAGAGATTGTTGAGTAGATAATCCGGTGGATCTGGACCGTTGAATCCGTCGTAAATTCCCACGAAAAGCCAACCGTTTTCTTCAGAGAGGATGACGTGTACTCTGTCTTCCCCTGCTTTACCCTCCGCCCATTGAATCTTTGGCTCCTCTAGAGAAGACTCACTCTTCCCCTCTTCTTCTTCATCATCTTCTTCTTCAGAGTCTTCTCCTTCTTTGGTTCTAGGGCTCTCTTGGCTGCTCAGAGTCGTGCTTGTACTTGAGTTATTGATCTCAGGTCTATGATGATCCGAAGTTGATGAATTGAAACTGTTGATTGGCTCGATCAAGCTCTTCTTCGAGCGAGATTGATTGTTAGATATCAAGTTTGTGAAAATGGTTTTGAATGTGGCAAGTCTCTTGTTCGGTTTAGGTTTAGAAAATGATTTGGTCTTCTTTTTCTTCTTAACCAAACCGGTTTCGATCGGACCGGATAAAAACCGTCGCTCGAACGGACCGGACACGTGACTCTGCTTCTTCGTCGGACCACGCGGCACGGGCTTGAGGGGAAATGAAGCGAACTTATTAGAGCTCTCAAACCCGGAGGCCTTTAACGACACGTCCGTTGAGAGAGAGTCAGAGAGAGACGTTGAATTATTGGCGCTAACGGACGCGCCGGAGATTGAACGGAAAGTGGTCGTGGTTCCGGGGATCGGGTCGGGTTGGAGAGACGGTTCCTGCGTGAAAGAAGGTCTTGATCCGTCGAGGACTGGCCGGACATAGCTGAAAGAGTGGCCGAGGTTGTCGTGAAAGCGTTCGACACCGCATCGCGTGGAAGTGTCTCCGGCCACGCAACAGCCACTGGCTCCGTTTCCCATTTGTAGACGAAGCAAGAGGGTTAACTTGGGGACTACGCAGCTACTAACGACACCGTTTTAGTGGAGACAAAACGCGTCGTTTCGCATCTTGGAGAGTCGAGAGGAAAATGTTGTGGAGACGTTACTAGGAATAGCTTCTTTGGGTATTTATCATGTGGGAACAAAATCGTGAAGATGATGAAAGGAGTTGACTTTTTTTTAGGAGGTTTATTCTGTTGGTGTTATGTTTATTATTTTTGTCGTCACTGGAATTAGTAAGGCCTGTAAATAATTTTTTTATTTTAGATATTCTGAATATTAGATTTTCCGACAATGGAATCATTAACTCATTTTCGCCAGAAAGTATAAACCTGTATAAGTCTGTTTTTGTATTTTACAAATACCTTTTGTTTTTTTATTTTTTTTTGGTAACTCTGGTATCTGGGCAGCCACATTCCCAACTATCCCGTAGGGAGTCCAGTGCCCCAACGAAAGGGATGTTAAATCCGCTGTGGCCGGGGCTCGAATTCGTGATGGCGGGCATCTCAGCCGAAGTTCTTATACCACCACACCACGAGGCCAGTTTAATAACTTTTGTTTTGCAAAAGAATGTCATCGTTCAATTAAATTAATTTAATTTTTCTCGTTACAAGGGAGTTGACTTTGAAGAAGGGTACGTTTGGTTTGATATATTGGAAAAACAGAAAAGTATGAAATTATTAAACTAAAGAAATGAAAAAAGTCAGATAAATTAGATGTTAATTACATGATTAATGTGACCAGTCACAACCAAGAAATTAATTGTGCGAAGCTTGCTTTAGCCTCTATCTAGGGGAAGCAAATCTTATGTGCTGACGACTTAGCAAATATACCATTCAAAAATTAACAAGTAACAATCATAACTATGAAAAACACTGTAAAATAAGAGTATAAGATATGGATAATAGTACCAATGCATAATACAAATTAGTCTTTTTCAGATTGGAATTAAATATAATAAAAAGATACCAGATATTCTTGGAAGAGTAGCTATCTGCTTACATTACAATATGCACTGCATGAATTTTGCAGCCAAATTTCTTAATTTAAAAAATTGAAATTTTCAACATACGACCATGTTTCAGTTTTTCTCAGACATCAATAATCCCCTATATATTATTTGAGAAGCATTACAACTTTTTTTTGTAGCCACATGTCATCACAAGAATGATTCTTAGAATCATTAGAGAATTATGTTGGTCCATCTAATTATATAATAAGATTTTTATTAAACAAACAATAAATTCATCATTAATGTACTTTATTATTTCCTTAAATAAAATTTGCGGAATTGCCTAATGTGGCTAAAGTATATATGGCAATTAATGATTTTGAATAATAAAGATTTGATAAAAAAAAATAGTGTATCTTCTATCATATTTGTTTAATTTTAAATTATTAAATAAATTAAACAACCACAATAACCATATAATAAAAATTTAGATTTTTATGTATATGTTATATTTTGAATTTTTACAAACGGCTATAAATTACAAAAACTGTTAAGAGTCTCACATTCAAATTTTATGATCCATGGTTTAAAATTTTTGTTATGACAAAATACAAATGAATACAAAAATTATATAAGTAAAAAGTCTAATTTAATTAATTATTAAGATTAATATATATATCATTTTAAATTAAACTATAAACTATATAAAATACAATATTTTAGTTTCAAAATTTACTTTGAACAATTTTTTTGATAAAAGTTTTGAACGATCATTGACAACTTATTTTTTTTTAATTATAAATTACTAAAACTATTAATCCCACAATGAAAATTTTGTTATCAGTAATTTAAATTTTTTTCTATAAAAAAGATAAATGATCGAAAAAACTATATGAGTAGAAATCATCATTTAATAAATATTAATATTAAAAATATACTAAAATATATTATCTATGTTAGTATCATTTAAATTTAATTACATATCTTATCAAATATAAAAAAAATATTTTTTGGATTAATAAAATTAATTTATATGTTCGCACCAATTTAATTATATATTTAATAGTTACTGAAATTTAATTATTTAATATATATTAATTATTTTATAATATGTAAAAATATTTAATACATAAAATAATTTTTATATATAATGTTGATCCCGCGCAAGGTGCGGGTCTTAACCTAGTATGATAATAAAACTGCGACTAGTCGACCAGAATACTTCGATGAAGTGCCATGATCAGAAATCCAAAACAGACTGTTCCAACATGTTTCAAAACAAAAATATTACTATCATATAAGTCAATTAGTCTTTCAACTTAACCATATATTATGCTTAAGCACGTAATTACATTTTGTGGATCCTTATAAAAAACTTGTCAACGATTTCGGGAATGACGAACGTGGAAGCTGAGAGTTTTTGCTTTTAAAATCTGACTTTCTCCTATATATTGTGAATTTTTTAAACTATTTTTACCCCAAATATATATACAAGTGGTAAAGGTACGGTACATAGAAGTCATGAAATGTTGTTCAAAATGAAAAAAGAAGTCATGAAATATTTCATAGTTGTGATTATTATTCGATTCGAACGAGATTAAATGTTCAAACACTCTAAAAACACACTAAGAAAAATGTTCAACCACTCTAAAAACACAATGCCGTTTTTAATGTTGCTTTAAGAAAGAACACACTGTTATTAAATAAATCACCATAATTCTTGCTTAGACGTGCGGAGGACATACACATGCCTCATTTGTATGGTTAGTCACATCCATTTTTCTTCATGTGGACGTCAAGCAGATAAGATCCCACGTTAAAAAGGAAAGGAAGAGACGGAACAGGAATGGTCTATCTCTAAAAAAACATATTTTTCTTAATATCACAAAACAGACTATACAGCCAGCCGACCAGGCTGTAAGCAGACAGCAGTATAAGCGATCTCTTAGGGACTATAGTTTTATTCAAAATATTTTAAAGCTAAATCTGCTCATTGGTTTTTTAAAGAAAATTCACATAGCTAAAGCCTTGTTTTGAATGGGACCTTTCATATACACGGACCGGCGCTGCAACTGACAAATCTATACAAATATGAAAATTCAGACGGTTTTATTTTCACCATATTGAGTCGTTTTATGAAAATATACGCCTTATATTTCTGTTTACACCATGCATTAATCAAATTTTTTTATGTACAAACATTAGTGAACCTGTTAAGTAAACTGCTGAACTATGAAGTTTTCACAAGATATTTTCTTGAACGAACATTCCATCACTTGGAAGGTTCCGACCTAGAAGGCCACAGTTAAACGATTCAGATTCACTCTCCTTTCCCTCATTAACATAACATTGGAACTTCTTTCCACACAAAAACCAACCTCATTTCAATATATTACGATCACAATAATATATACATATACATATGCAATATGCCAATATGGATTATGAATTGTGTTGCTTTTGTAATCAAGTCTCTCCTCGGTGATCAATCAGCTAAGTTAGAATACAAAGCAGGTGACATTCTCTAGATAACTTCATGCTTCAAGAACATGATAACCTTTAGGACTCAACCGAATTGAGGATTCGAGAATGGCTACCCCTCAGATGATGATGAAACTTGAGGAGAAATCCAAAAGCAGAGCGGGGTTGGTCAATGCCAGCTACAAAGCACGTTCAGGTGAAATTCAGGTTGTAACAAGATGGATTGCACGGATAAGGACAATCGATTAGCTTCAGCGGTTTTCTGTTGAAGTACCAGTCACCTACAGACTCTGCAATAGTCTGTTCCAACAACAGAACAGAATCAGTTGATTTGTAAGAAGAAAGAAAGCAACAGATTGTGTGAGTCACATGTCTTGACCTTATTTTCGATTCTTGTTGAGGTTGGGGAGTGCCATGTCGCTGACATAAGTGTCTGGCAGTGAGAGTAGCATGAATCTATGAACATCCCACCAACTTTGTTCTGATGAAACTTCCCGATCGCATTCATCATAGAGCTACGAAAACCTGCATATCAAATAGGGATTTATACAACTGACCATTTTACAAAGAAGTATACGAAGAAGTTTTCCAGGGATAATAGATTCCCAAGTACAAAAAAGATCAGATCAAATGATTGTAATTTGACACAGAGGTTATATAATCAATTTGGTCATTAAGCTTGATTTAAGAGTAAATTACCATGTAGAACTTTCATCTGTGCGACATCACACTCCTTAATATTGAGTCTGCACTTTGCCCAACTTTTATCTACATCAGCAGAAGCTGGTACCAAGACATGTTGAATCTGAACATGTGATTGGTATTAGTAAAACGTTAAACATAAATTGGAGTTAAGTCAAAACAGAAAGTTATAATGTTTCTAACCTGCCAAAAGTCGTAAGCTGGGTTGACAAGAAATACTGGTGTTCTTATGTTGTTAAGGAATTTCTGAGGAAATATACACTGCAAATCATAACAAAAGTGTCTCAGTAACAATCATGATCAGTCAACAAATATTTTACCAAATTAAGAATCAAAAACCTACGTTGGATGGCTCCGGTTTGGCAACACAATTCTGATCCAAGCTCTTATCTACGCCCTAGTTGGAATCAACCATTGAAAATAAGCTCAAAGCCATGACATGTTCTTGTTCATTTCGATGAAGCATTCACGAAAATATAAGAAAATGTATGATTAGGTATTGACAGAAAGAGAGAGGGAAACCTGCAGGTTAACAACATCATGATAGAAAGATCTCATCGTAGGGTGTCCAAGGACATCAGGCCTGAAACGAAGAAAAACAGCTTAGCGAGGCTGAAAGACACTGCTAAGCTAATATCACAGTGACAGTAATTTTCCTAGCACTGCGGTGTATAGTCTGCAAAGAATGCTAAATTAGTTTTACAGGTTTTGCTTCTTTAAATCAGCTTAGACCGAAAAGAACTTAACTAAAAAGTACTGTAACTCACAAATCTCTGTAAAGAAATTAATTAAACATACACATTGAGAAAGAAGCCTCCGTCAGAAACACATTTGACAGCTGCATCTTTTGGGAGATGATCTCGAAAGTAGTCACAATGTATAAGAGTTGCCAAGCCACCAGCAGAACATCCTGTAAGTATGCCCTACAATTTTCTCAAACATGTATAATAAAAAAAAATTATTAATCACTAGCGGATGAAAGTTACCTAAGTAGGCCAATCCTACAAATGCAGAGACGGTAAAGAATAATCTTATTTATACATAGATGGAAACTGAAGACTTTCTTAGTGACTCACTAGTACATCATCAACACAATCCCTTATATAAGATCACTATTCACGAGGATGCTACCTGTTTTGCATCTGACATGCCCATTGACAACAGCTCATCCATAATCGCCTCCCAAATGAGCTGGCCTCGGAAGAAAAGCCGTGTTCCGTTCTGAGAAGAGAGAAACAGAGTCGAAGAAACATGAAACTCAGTACCCCTCGATAAGTTTTGACACTAAAGTTCTTTTCATAGCCTACCAAAACCCTTTTATTACCTTGAATTCAGCTTCGGGATGTCCAGCAAAAGAAGCACCATCACAGTAACGTATCTTAACTCTATTCCAGTTAAAGAACTCTACAACAACAAAAGACAAGCAAAGATTCAGAACTAAACATCTAAAAGCAGAACCGAAGAAGGTCAATACACAAAGATGTCTCCTACCAGGATTTAGAGAAGGGTCACTGCTTAAAACACCTTGAAAGTCAACTTCATCTTCAAAGTAGGTGGAAGAACCTAACATAGTCATTGCTCGAGCAGAACATGACGCTATTGTACTGCACCAGCCTCCACCCTTTTCATACATTTTTCACTCAAAATACATTCTAACTCCCAAGTAAAAAAGTTTCAATTTTTCAATCAATAAAACAAATAACAATACCTCTAAATGAAGAAGCCAGCTCTTTGAGCCTGACCCTGAACCCTTATGAAAATGGTACCCAGGCAAGCTTCCATCTAAGCAAACTGCAAAAAAAAAAAAAAAAAAAAAAAAAAAGCTTTACTCTTTAGCATTCAAAATGTGAAAACGAAAGCTAGAAGAAGGAGAGAGATTGGTTCACAGTACAAGCTCCTCTCTCTTTAGCTTTACTCGATAGCGTCAGTTTGACCAGATCGGGTGGGGATGCGATGGGAGGAGATCGGTCAACGGAAGGGACGGAGTCTGAAGTGGGGTCGAAGAAGAAAGAGAGGAAGAACACGAACAATACGAATCCTATCGAAGCTACAAGCCAATCGCTCTTACCCAGTTTTCTCCATCGAAGCAGAGAGCTTAACCTCGGAATCGCCATTGATGAAGCGAATCAGTTAAGCAAACAGTCTGTTTATTTAGATAAACACTGTGTGACCCACAATCACCTAATCAAACCAATGACCAATTCGTAATTGTGAAAATAACCGCTTAACAAACTTAAACCAGGTTAGGTCTGACCAATAAATTAAACCGGAATACCGGTTTGAAACGGTTTAAACGCGGGAGAGGGAGAGAGAGTGGATTTGAATCACTACTTTCCCACCTTGTACAGAGCACGCTTCCATGGCGTCGTCACGATCGTTGGCCTCTTCCTACACCTTCGATGATAAAGATCTAGACGACGCTGATCTATGGGCGGTGATCGATTCCGCCGCCGCCGCTCTCGCTCAGAACACTACCACCTCCTCCTCCACCGTCGTCGGGAAATCTCCGAAACCCCTCGCTGTTAGGTATCCGAACTTCAACTCTCCTCCGACACCTGTTTCCAACGCTCCTCCGCCGTCGAAGCTTCTCCAGGCCACGAATCATATCCCTAGGTCATACGAGGAGTCACCGCGTCCGAGCAAAATCGCCAGATCTCGCGTCTTCTCTGAGGTGAACAGTGAGAGTAATCCGATGGCTCTCGTTACGACGTCGCATCGGAGTTCGAATCTGGTTAATAATTCGACGAAGTTTTCTTCGCCGGAGAGTTACTCTTCACCGCGTCCGAACAATGTGGCCAGATCTAGCGTCTTCTCTGAGGTGAATAGTGAGAGTCCGATGGCTCTCGTTACGACGTCGCATCGGAGTTCGAATCCGGTTAACCACTCTGCGAAGTTTTCTTCTCCCGAGAGTTACTCTGTGGCCAGATCTAGCGTCTTGTCTGAGGTGAACAGTGAGAGTCCGATGGCTCTCGTTACGATGGCGAACCGGAATTTGACTCCGGTTAACCACTCTACGAAGTTCTCTTCGCCGGAGAGTTACCTGTCGCCTGGGATCAGGAAGTCTACGTCCTTATCGGAGGTTTCTCCACCGTCGAGCTGCGTTAAGAACGATCCGGTGAATGAGATGCGGCATAGTTTGTCAGGGAGCTTTCCTTCTGCTACTCTGTTCAAGGAGTATCAGAACACAGCTATGGCGGTAGTGCTCTTATCCTTCGTACTATTCTTGTTGATTCCTAGATAGAGTTTGTGTGCATTGAAGGTGTTTGATGAAATGTCAATCCTCATTTTGCATGATTTTATTTAGTCACTAGTGTTTATGTGCGTGTGAGATGTTTGTTGTTAACAACTAAAGCTAATGTCTTGTGAAGTTCTAACATGACTTCATTTAATTTTACAGATTCTAGAGAAGTCTGATTACACAATGATATCAGGGAAAGCATACATTAAGAAGTCAGGTGAAGATTGTGCTTATTGTTAATCTTAACATATGATATTGGTTTTGATGCTGCTGCATCTTATGGAATGTGAAGGTTGGAGGAAGATATCGTTTTACTTCAATGTGTCTTACGAAATAAGGGACAAGAACATTGAGTTTGACGAAAACAGAAACGTCCAGCGTGCTGAGTTCATCGTCAGAGCTATAATGCAGTAATGTTTTTCTACATAAAACCTTGGATTTTGAAAGTGGTTTTAGAAGATACTTTGTATTGATCAGTTGTTGTTTAAACCTTTTGGTTTATGGGCTCACTCAGAGGAGGGAGATTTGCTGATGGATGGGGCTCTTGTGAGCGACGTGAGAAGAAGTTTCTAAAACCAAATCATGATATCCCCAGTACAGCAGAGACCAGAGCCAAGAACAGAGCTTGTCAGGTAAACATCATTTTCTAATGCTCTAGTTACTTTGAGCATATTGCAGTGTCATTTGTCATAGAGTATGCATTTGAATGGCATGACAAATGAGTGTAACAAAGAAGCTTATAAAGAAACATATGCATGACAAATGAGCGTAACAAAGAAGCTTGACATGTAGAGGTTGAAGCCTAAAGATCCTGCATATATGATATATGAAAGGAACTGTTGAACACACTGATATCTTGCGGTTTACCATCAAACTGAATGCTTATTACTTAAACATGGTCAAGCAACTAGGAATTAAGCCACATGAACTTCAAAAATCTTACATTTACAAGTTCAAAGTAGTATACTATTGTGTTATGCTCTTCCTAATGCTCTAAGAAGCTCTTTCCTTCATGTAGGATCTTCTAGGAATCGGTGAATATCGAGAAAGCCCAACTGGGTTTCCACGATGATCAGACGTCATCAACTGTGTTTCCCGACTTCATCACTACCAAGCTAAACAACCAAATCAAGATTGATAAGGTATGCCTCTTCATTGATTTTCATGGATTGAGTTTTGACTTTACATGAAGAAAACTAATGAAACTTGATTGTAATGGATTATGATTTGTGTCAAAGTATTTTACATCTAAATCAACAAAAACATATATAATATTCAAATTACTAATCATTTTGCTTTAGCTCTTTCGTTTAATTATTCCTATTTGTAGAACGTATATACACCTGCATGGAAAAAAAGTGGTTTATAAATTCATACCACCTCCATTCTTGATCTATCGTTAGCAGCAACTAGCAAGATTGCAACATGCTAGTCCATAAGGTAATCTGATGCATATTGCGGTTTAACGATTAAAGCAAAGAGATTGTTGTTGTGGTTGTTCCGCATTTTTGATATATAATTTTAATAAATGCAATTGATAAGAAATTTAAAAGCCGTGTAAGAAGAGGGAATTAATATTCAGATTTCAATTCATTTTAAAATGATTTTTGTGTGGCACAGAAAGTTGCATCCATCAATGAAAATACAATAGGTGTACAAGTACCAAGTATATGATAGTGTAGGACCTAATTCAAATTCCCTGATGAAGAGGAAACAATACTAACCATGAAGCGTGCAGGCTTGTTATAAATGCTCTCTACTTGAACTGTTGTTGATGAGACTAATGTTTTCCATACGGCTTTCCTTTTTTTCTGCTGAGAAAATAAGAATTCATACGGCTTTCTTCTTCTTCTCTTGTCTCATTCCATAATCAATTTTGATTTATCATTCACACATTACCTTTTAGTTCCGTCAACAGAATTTCAAATTTAATCAAGGAATCAAAACTCTTAATAAATTAAGTTTAAATAATAATTTCAGAACTTGCGAAAGAAAAAATATTAACAACTCATCGAGAAACTTGGAGAGTTCTGAAGAACTACTTTTGATTTGTGGAATGTAACAGCAGTTTTCACTCATTTCCCCACATACCTGTCAAATTAGTTTAAACCTGAACAAACTGTACCCATACCGGTTTATTTAGTTACATATGTTAGTAAATGTAAAGAAGAGTAATGAAAACAAACAGAAATGAATTCGAACAAACACTAAGAGTGTAAAACAGTATAGACCCAAATGTATATAGCATGGCCTAAATTAAACTAAACCACTCAATCAAGGCATTGCCGAAACTCAAATATCTAAGAAAATTACATGCTTCGCTTTAGACATATGGCATTGCTTTAACCGAACCTACACTGATGTATCACAAAGTCTTGTTTGGTTTATTTTGGTTTTGGTCCCATTACTACAAAGATATGCAATATGAAAATACTTGGAGCTAAGAGACAGCTGCTCATAACTATTAACTCTTTGACGTTGCCATTTTAAATCCCATCACTTATTTATACGTACTCTTCTTGTTCACCATAACCTTCATCTCATCATCTTTGTTCAAACAAACAAAAAACACTTTACATACATATCCACAAAACAATTCCGTATAGAAAGAATGCGTGATACAACATGTCTCGAGCGACTCAGCCTGGCTTTGAGAACCGCCTTGGCTTGTCTCATCGTGAGCTTGACCACTTTGTACGGTCCCAAACCACTAAAAAACTTGGCAACGTTTCCAGCCTTCTCTTATCTAACCACAATCTTAATCTGGCTATCCGATGCCGAACCAACATACGGTGAAGTCCTCAAATGTTGTGTTGACGTATCTTACGCCACTTTTCAGACAGCAGCCATTGTGCTTGTGAGTGTCTTGGTGGTTGGACCAGCCTCCCTAGGAATTAGCTTGGTGGCTCCAGTTGCTGTGGCTGTAGCTTCATTCATCGTGGCTTTCCCAGCGTCCACGAGTCTTTTAACCAAACGAATTGCCTTTGGGCAGATCGTTCTTGTCTATGTAACCTTTGCTGTGTTCAATGGAGAGGTTCCTCATGTTTTCATGCTCCCCGTTCATGTGGCGGCTAGTACAGCACTTGGAGCCATTGCTTCTCTACTCGCCGTGCTTCTCCCGTTTCCAAGACTGGCTCATAGTCAGGTGAGTCTATAATATTTTCTTTTTAACTTTTTTTTTTAATGATGATGACTCAGAAAACTTACCTCTGGTTTTAACTTGTTTGCAGATGTCTAAAGGTTGCAAATTATACGCTGAAAATGCTCTTGAGAGGTTGAATTTGTTCGTCGATGTCATTATGGCTCGAGACAACACCACAGCTCAGGTGTTGATTGCAAAGGCCGCTTCATTGTCTGCAGCAGCTAGACATACACTCAAGGACATCAAAATCCACCATGTAAGCCAACCCACTTAACAAAACTGAATATGATTTTCACATTTTACCAACGAAAAAACTGAATATGACAATCTGTTGGCAAATCTCATAAATAGAATCTTTTTAATTTTTATCACAAAAATAACACTCAAACATAAAAATCATCAAACTAGTATTTACCCTAATCTCACCCTCTAAATATAAACAATAAACTCTAATCACTAAACCATAAATTTAAAATGAGTTATTCTTGGGTTCACCCCCTAGGGTGAACCTCTAGATTCACCAGCCAATAGAATTTCATTATTTAAAATTCGATATCTTTTAAAAAAGAAACAAAATATTATCAAGTTATATTATGTTTTTAAAATAAAAAAGTAAAAAAAAAAATAGCAGCTACAAAAAAAAGAATTAAAAAAATATTTTTAACGTCGTCAGCAAAACACTAAACACTAAATCCTAATCCCTAAACCTTAAATACTAATCCCTTAACCCTAAACTTTTGGGTAAACCTAAACCTTTGGGTAAACTCTAAACCCTTGGGTAAACTCTAAACCCTTGGGTAGATCCTAAACCCTTGGATAAATCCTAAACTCTAAATAAAAACACTAAACCCTAAAACTCTAAACCCTAAATCCTAAACCCTAAATCTTTGAGTGTTTTAGTATTTAGTGATTTTGATTTAAAGTTTAAGATTTATCCTAGAGTTTAGGGTTTACCCAAGGGTTTCGGGTTTAGGATTTAGGGTTTAGGGATTAGGATTTAGGGTTTAATGTTTTGCAGACGACGTTAAAAATATTTTTTTTTGTAATTATTACTATTTTTTATTTATTTCTTTTTACTTTTTAATTTAAAAAAAAAACAATATAATTTGACAATATTTTGTTTCCTGTTTTAAAAGATATCGAATATGAAATAATACAATCCTAGTGGTTGGTGAACCTAGAGGTTCATCATAGGGGGTGAACCCAAGAATAAGTCATTTAAAATATATAAATACATGTATGCTTTAGTTCTTAATATTTTGGGGATTTTTATGTTTAGTAATTTTTTTTTAAAAAAAGTTACATCTATTAATTGGTTGCTGACAAAATATTATTTGGTAACAGGACCGTCTTGCATGGGAGAGACCAGATACAAGATTCTTGAAAAAGAAGCAAAATCATCAAGGGGAGAAACTACAAGCCACGGAGTTTCTGATGAGAGGGATGGAGATAGCGTTGGGATCTTGCAGTTCTTTTCCTCTAGGCATGAGCCGCGATGAAGTGACAAATCTTCTAGAAGCTCCCAGAACACATATCGCTCCTGAGTCAGCAGCACCTACTCTCAAGCCTGAGGACAGGCCGAGATGCCTTCCTGAAGCTGGTTCTCTTTCTACAACAGCTTTACCAGTATACTTCTTCAGATACTGTGTGGAGCTCTTCAGAGGTGACGTCTCATCTGTGAGACAAGACAGTAAACGTGTAGATGGGTCGTTCACGTCCAAAAGCTTTTTGGATGCTCTCTCTGTCTGGATGGCTAGAGAGAGGTTTGTATTTGCATTCAAATGCTCGATCTCTCTAGGCCTTGCGGTGCTGTTTGGTATACTCTACAACAAAAAAAACGGGTACTGGTCGGGTCTAACCGTAGCCATCAGTCTTGTATCCGGAAGGCAAGCGACGCTAACAGTAGCGAACTCTCGCTTACAAGGAACAGCCATGGGATCAGTCTACGGTCTGTTGTGCTGCGCTGTTTTCCAAAGACTAGAAGAGTTCAGGTTCTTGCCTCTCCTCCCTTGGATAGCCGCCACCGTCTTCATGAGACACAGCAAAGTCTATGGCCAGCCTGGAGGAGTTACATCCGCCATTGCGGCGTTGTTGATACTTGGAAGGAGAAACTACGGAGCTCCCACTGATTTTGCTATTACTAGAATTGTTGAAGCTTCGATAGGGCTGCTTTGTTTTGTCCTTGGGGAGGTTCTTGTCACTCCTGCGAGAGCGTCAACTCTCGCAAGAGCTGAACTTAAACACTGCCTCGACGCGGTCTTAGACTGTATTGGATCGTTGGTTCTTTGCTCTGAGCAAAAGAACATGCCGTTGTTGGATTTGAGAAGCAAGCAGGCGAAACTCAACTCTCACGTTGAAGCATTGGAGAGGCTAACGTCAGAAGCCTTGAGAGAGCCTAATGTTCCATTCCTCAAACCTCTCAACGCGGTTAGTTACAAGAAGGTTTTGGTTTCTCTCTCGAAGGTATCTGATCTCTGTCTCTATGTTTGTGATGGTCTCACAAACCTATCTGGAGCGCATCCTTGGGACCAAGCCATCACACATGATCTTAAAGCCTTTCAAGAAAAGCTTCACTCTTCAGTGAAATGCTTAGAAGAGATGGCATCGACCAAGACTCGAGCAAGACTACAAAAAGAGCTGCAGAAGAGAAAGATATGCCATGATGTTGAAGCAGGAACAGCATCAAACGACAACTATTCAAACATGGAGTTGGGTCCAAGCCAAGATGATGCAGAGAGGTTTTCAGTTTCATTTGTAAAGCTACTGAAGGAAGCAACAGAGAAGACGAGTGGTAGCACAACAGCTGAAGAGGTGGTGAAGAATGAAACTAGTCTGTGTCTGAGCAGTCTAGGTTTTTGCATCAGCAGATTGATGCAAGAAACAGTATGTATTATGACAGAAATAACTCATACAACTTGATTTTCTTTATTACGTTTAGTAACTATAGCATCATGTAAGAAAAGACCAGGTGATTTGGATGTACAAAATCAATTTAAGTCAGAGATATCTATAGCAAAAAGAGGTACATCGTTTCTCTACTAGTGCAACAAAACATGGATTCCTGCAAACAGAACAATTCTCATTATTAGGTAGAGAAGCAAGACTTTTCAATAATTTATGGTGAACTAACAAGTATGTGAATTAGGGCTGAGATTTTGAACTGAACCAAACCGAAATTTTCGGTTAGTTCGGTTCGATTCGGTAGGCTTTTTAAAAAACATCCATTTTTGGTTCTGCAATTGGTTAGTTCATTTTTCTTTTCTTTTTTTTTTAAATAAAAATTATAAGCAAACCATACCAAAAAAATGAATCAAACTAACCAAATTTCAAACCAAACTAAGCAAATTTAACCGAATTTATCCAAAATTTTAACAAAACTAAACCAAAATATAACCGAAATCAATAACTCAATAGGATTTTCAAAAACCGAACTAACTAAATACCGAACCGAACTTTATTTCGGATTAATTCGATAAGATTTATGTTGAACCATACTAGCCGAAAACCAAACTAACCGAACCAAATTACCCAAACTAGCAGGCTAATGTGAATAGTAGCACAACAGAGAAAGATAGACTGCAGAGGGTATGTAGATTCTGACATATCAGTTACTTGATATTATACAAATACCATATCCATAACCATATAGGGTAAATGTGGTGAATGAAAGAAAGCAATTTAAACGGTAAAAATTGCAGAGAATTCTTATTGCACAATTTACAAAAACAAGCAGAGTTCTTTACAATTGAATTGAGGATAGTGTGTTTTTAAGCTTGAGTTTGTTCCCGGGACTTGAACAAATCAAAAGGCATCATTCATTCGTCGCGTGTAAATACACTCTCGACTTTAAGAGCTAAAACCAAGAAAGAGAAGAGTGAAACACAGACCATCACAAGCATCACTATCACCATGGCTTGCAATGATATATATGGGCTTAGGAAGAACACAATCGCTATCGATGCGCTTTGCCATACTTTTAGCTGCGCAAAGGCTCCTTCCTGTTTCCATAAGTCAAAAGAACAGTATTATTCCCTTTCATGTATGTTTCAGTGAATAAGAATAATAACAACATTAACAATGGTCTGGTGACATTATTTACCGTGTCATGTTTGAAGAGTAACGCGAGAAGAGCACTGATCTGAGTGTTTAATATTCCGTCACCGATTCCTAATACAGCCGCCATTATAAGTGGGTAAACTGTGCCAAGTACTCCGCTAGTTGTCCTGCAACATAATCAATAGCTGAGTTTCTTCAAAATCACTTTTAGGCTATGGGATTCACATAAGTTTGAAACCGTTTCTAGCATAATTATACATGACAAAGCAAAGAGAATACTCAAGTTACGGAGCAGTTACACAAAGTTGCTTGATCAATGATATATTTACAAAATTCTACAGGGAGACAATTTCAAGAAAGCACAAACAAAAAGGAGTTAGGGAGTCAAATCACATAGGGAGTAACAAGTAACAAACCTGTAACCAAGAAGAAGCCAGAGGAATACAGAAGCTTGAGCAACAGCTCCACCAGAAACTATGAAGGTGATTGATGACAGACCAGAGGTAAACCTTCCAGCAGTTATTGAACACTAAAATGATTTAAAACAAGAAAAAAAGGATTAACCTCACAAAACCCACGCCAATAAGCTAAAAACAGAATGACTTTGGGCTCTTTTGGCTCTTTCGTTAAACTTACAACTGCGTCAAGAGCTCCATAGACAGCCATAGCCCCACCAACACCTGAAACACCAATCGCAGGTGTAACTATTTCCTTTGTAAACTCAGCCCTATAAACAGGAAAGACACAACTTTTAAAAATAATGAGTAATATACATATCATATGAAAATATATAGTGTGTCGGGAGACATACCAAACAAATGCTTGTTGCAAGCCTGAGTATGCAAGGAGTGGAACAATCAGTAGCATCCGTACGTCGAGCAAAGGAGTGATTATCAACCTTGGAAGAGAAACCAAGGAATCAACTAAGCCCATAGAAGAACCACCCACAGGTTCTTTCCCATCTTCTCCCTCAATTTTTCTGATGAAGAACATTAGTATAGTTCCAAAGGTCATAATGAGGAGGAACACCAACAACAATAAGGTTGTGCCACTGGTGCTTCCTTCCTACAGTCACTCAACAAAGAAGAAAAACAATGGTGGAGCTAACCCAAGTAGAAGGGGAGTTTTATAATCATCATCACTGAGAATGTGGTAGCAAAGTCAGCTATTCAATACTTTTTACTTATATACTAAGGAGGTGAAATAAATTAAACCTATATCAACAAAAAGAAAAGTCATAATGAATATGATACTGCATGAAAAAGATTGTTGTCAACACCAAAAAATATACCTTTCCATCTTTCAGCAATGTAAGTGTAATGAGATTCCCAAACAGCTGCAAAAAAAGCAAGTGCATACAAGAATTTGAGGTAAGCCAAAAAAGGAAGAGCAATAATAAAGTATAATGAAACAAGAATGCACCTGGTGGCAGGCAAAGATAGCCCAAAACTCTCCATTGAAGACACCAATTATTGATCCTTCATGCACATCATGATCTTTAGCATGGCTTCTCGCAATTGATGTAAGGTATGTTCCCTAATGCAGTAAAGGTCTTGAGATTCAACTACATTATCTGCATGATTAACTATAAGAAAACGGGAGCGTGTAGTTGCACCTGTGCAACCCATATAATGGAAGCTGCAAATCCAAGGTATAAAGAGGCTGGCACCATAGTGATCCTAAAACCAATAACCATATATGTCAAATAAAGCAACAGCTAGTCATGAAGAAAAGAGAGGAGGTGGGGAATACCATGATGGCTTCAGATTAGCGGCAACGAAGAGCCAATACCCTGAAGTTCCTAGAATCAGAGCATTCTTCGATCCCAGTAAGCGGACAACCAGAGAAGCAACCATGGAGCAGAACATGAAGGACACATACAATATCCCTAGAGAGATTGTTCCCAACTCCTGAAAGAATCAAAACAACTCAATGATCATCACGCACCACATATACACACACAACTCAGACAAAACCGTTTCTAATCTTAATTTTCGACAACAATCTTCACCGAGTCCTGATAACCGCATACCACACATAAAGAACACGCTATAACCGACAGAACTAAGATTGTTCCGACAAGAATCTTCACGGGTCTGATCTCAAAATTGTAATGAAAAGTATAACATCAATCAGAAATTCAAAACTTGTAGCTTTCAGCTGATTTGAGAAAAAGACTTAAACTTTGACGGAAATGAAAAAGGCAAAAATTAAATTAAGACGAAGGGCACCTTATTAATAGTCGTTTCGAGGTTCTGAGCGGCGCCGAAGGCGAGGAAGATTAACAAAAAAGAGATACTGAGGATATGAACATCCCTTGTATAACTCTTCCCAGGTCTTACTTTCCGATCCTCACCAGAGACCAACACCAACGGCGCCTCCTCGTCGTTTCGAGAATCCATGACGGAGAATTGGGTCCGATCACCTTCGCCGATTAATGGCCCCCGAGAAAGATGACCGAGTACTCTACAGTGAAAGTCAAACCATGTGGGGAGAGAGAGACAAGCATGGATTAAGAAGAATAAAAATATCTGGTAATGATTCGGTTCAATTCTATTGTTTCCGGTTTATTAAGTACCGGTTTGTTTAATATTGGTCATGTTCGTTTACGTGTCGCGCGACCTGCGACTAAGATTACGTTCGTTTACGTGTCGCGCGACCTGCGACTTGCGACTAAACATGCGACCTGCGACTAAAACTATGTTCGTTTACGTGTCGCGCGACCTGCGATCTGCGACCTGCGACCAGTCGCGCGATCAAAATTTTCTTAATTTTTAGTCGCTGTTTTTTCGGGCGACTTAGATGGGAACCCGCGACTGGTCGCGCGATCAGTCGCGCGACATCAAAACGAACAACAACCTGTGACTTGCGACCAATTGCAGGTCGCATGTTACGCGACAGCAAAACGAACAACAACCTGCGACCTGCGATCAGTCGGATAAACGAACACGGCCATAGTGTTAGTTGGACTGGGACACCAACAACTATTTTCTGTTTGCTTCCCGCGAAAACAAATAAACCCACATGTTATTAACTCTTCTTGTCTGTTAAGGCCCATTAAGCATTTTTTACATGGGCTTTACTCGACCCACTAAGGAGACTCGAGGGTTTTGTGAGCTCTCTTTTGATTATATATCACCTTCTCCCTGCTCTAGGTTTTCAGATTTCTCCGAGCGGCGCAGCAGCAGTTGAACGAACACGAGTGAAGCTTCACGATGGGTAATGTCGATTGAGTCTTTTTGTTAATCCGTGGAGGATTACGTCTGATTTAATTTGTTTTTTTTTTGTTGCGTGGTTGTAGCGAGAATCAAGGTTCACGAGCTGAGGGACAAGTCGAAGATCGATCTTCAGAACCAGCTTCAGGAACTTAAGGCTGAGCTCGCTCTCCTCCGTGTCGCTAAAGTCACCGGTGGTGCTCCCAACAAGCTCTCCAAAATGTACGTTCCCTAAATGTCCTAACTTCAGAAGCTTTAGATTTCGATTTTAGCTTTAATCATGTTTCGGTTTAGAATATGAAATGAAGCAAATGCTGTTCTCTCGATACAGATACTGTAGGATATGGAATTATATAGAGTGATTTGCTTATGCTTATACGTATCTTATAGCATTTTGTTCTTGGGCTGTTTCTCGGTTTAATATGGAACTGTTGTGTGTTTTGTAATATACAGCAAGGTTGTCCGCAAATCTATCGCTCAGGTGTTGACCGTGACATCCCAGAAGCAGAAGTCTGCTCTCAGAGAGGCGTACAAGAACAAGAAGTTCATTCCTCTTGATCTCCGTCCCAAGAAGACCCGTGCTATCCGCAGGCGTCTCACCAAACATCAGGTATGTCCTGTTTTTGTTTGTTGCTGTCTGTGATTGTCAAAACTGTTGTTCTCATGGCTTTTTGTTTTTGTTGCTTTACAGCTCTCATTGAAGACAGAGCGTGAGAAGAAGAAGGAAATGTACTTTCCAATCAGGAAGTACGCCATCAAAGTTTAAGTTACCTGTCCTTTAAAAAAAAAAAATCTAGCTACTAGAAACTCTGTTTCAGCTTTGTTCTGTTTGATGGAAACTTGTTTTTGTTCTCCACTTGTTCTATTGTGTCAAACAATTTCAGCAACATGGATTTTGTTTCTTATTTTATGTTTTGAATTTTATCTTTCCAAGTTATTCTTTTCCGCCTGAAGAAACCACTATCTCGACTTTACCATTCCGGCCATCTATTTTACATATTGAGCTTAACAAGCTTAAGCTATCGCAATTAGGTAACTGTCTGTTGGTTTACTGTATGTGTGTTTATGAACTTCGAACGATACGCAAATGAGTGAAAGCACAGTTTGGTGGAGTTATAAATTTATCTTAGCCGTCGTTATGCTTCGAAAGCAGATGTTCCGATTGCTGCAATGCTGCTCACAGGACTAATGAATGTAAACCAAAATTTGTGACACTACAAAAGAATAAGTTCTCTCATATTAGGGGTAAAGGTTACCTAGAAACAAATGAAACTGCTTTTTCTTACCACTCCCATCTAGAAAACTGAAGACTAGGCAAAACTAGGATGTCCGAAATCATGATTCACATCGTTCACGGACAACATTCTTGTTTGTATATGTGTAATCTCTATTGCTCTGTAAATGACTTGTAAACTCAGATCTTATTCAATAAAAAAATGGTCATATATAACGCCTTATAAAGAGAACAAGTCGTTTCTACAAAAGCTGAAACAAACTGACAACTAAGACCACTAGGACCAACTACTACCGAGATACTCGGATCTTATTGACACGATCAAAGACTGAATCAAACATGACACAGAGACAACTTCAAATACTTAACGGTTACTATTATTTGCTCCAACAAACCCTCCCTAAACTAAGCTTGGTGCACAAGACTTAGCTTACTCGAAACAGAGCAAATTCCGAGCTTACTCCTCAGCTTCTCAAATACTTCACGCCTCAATGGTTTTGTAAATATGTCAGCAACCTGCTCCTGTGATCCGCAATGCTTCAAGCTTATCTCTCCATTGTTCACCAGCTCACGAAGAAAGTGAAAGCGAACTCCAATGTGTTTGCACCTCCCATGAAAGACCTGATTCTTTGATAGCTTGATTGTCGATGTGTTATCACACAATATCGTGGTACCTTCTGTTGCTTCATGTCCCAACTCTTGCATCATTCTTCTGAACCACACGGCTTGATAGGCACATACAGAAGCAGCAACATACTCAGCTTCGGTAGTGGATAGTGTCACAATTGGTTGCTTCTTGGATAACCATGCTACTGCTGCATTGTCCATGAGAAAGACATATCCTGAAGTGCTCTTCCTAGTATCAACATCTCCTGCAAAATCACTGTCAGTGTAAACTAACAGTTCTCCACCGCCTCCTCTCTTGTACCAAATCCCAAAGTCAATAGTCCCCTTCAGATACCTCAACACCTTCTTGGCTGCTTGAACATGTAACTTGGTGGGACTTGACATGAAGCGACTTAAGAGACTTACAGAGAATTGCAAGTCTGGTCTTGTTGTTGTCAGATACATAAGACTGCCGATGATTTGCTTGTAGTAGGTTGCGTCAACTCGCTCTCCCTCTTCATCCATGTTGAGCTTCTCCCCGGGTACCATTGGATTGTACACTGTGTTGCAGCTCTCCATTTCAAAGCGTCTCAGAACTTCAAGCGCATACTTTGTTTGAGAGATATGAATGCCGTTTGAAGTCTGCAACACTTCAATCCCCAAGAAGTATCTCATCTTCCCCAAATCACTCATATCAAACTCCTTTTGCATTGAGTTCTTGAAATTTTCCATCATCTTCATGTCATCTCCTGTGTAAATAAGGTCATCCACATATACACTGACAATCAAGATATTACCACGATCAACCTTAAGAAACAAGGTTTCTTCGTTTTGAGACTTCATGAACCCTTCCTTACTGAAGTATTCCTCAATCCGACTGAACCACGCCCTTGGAGCCTGCTTTAGGCCATACAATGCCTTGTGGAGCTTGTAGACCTTGTCTTCTTGTCCTATTACCTCATAGCCTTTAGGTTGTTGAACATAGACGTCTTCAGCGAGGACCCCGTGCAGAAAGGCAGACTTTACGTCTAACTGATAGACGTCCCAAGCTCTCTGTGCAGCTGTGGCTAGGATAGTTCGAATGGTGTCCATTCTAGCAACTGGTGCGTAAACTTCAGTGTAGTCAAGCCCTTGCTCTTGAGAGTAACCCTTGGCCACCAGTCGCGGCTTGTATTTGCTTACGTCTCCATTCTCATTCAACTTAGTTTTGTAGATCCATTTGACACCAATGCACTTCGCTTCACTTGGTAGCTTTGATAGCTTCCAGGTCTGATTCTTCTCGATAGAAGCCATCTCATCATCCATTGCCTCTCTCCATTTCAGACTATTCTCTGCTTCTTCATAGGTTGTGGGATCAGAAGAAGACAGCTCCACCATGTTAACCAGCTCTTCTTCCTCTTCGTTTATTTCTCCAAAGCCAGTGACATAATCACTTAGATATCGTGGAGGTCTTCTTCCTCTTCCCTCCCTGATCCCCACAACCGGATCATTTAGCTGCTCCATAGGTGTCTCTGGCTCAGCATCTGCTTGTGGTACCTCGGCTTCGTTTTCACCTTCGC